>NC_067160.1:42032993-42332993 GCF_903995435.1 Acomys russatus | reverse complement strand
ATGCTCCAGTGTACAGGAGGAGATGGACAGCAGAAATCAAATACATGCATTAATATTCTTTAAAAAAAAGTAAAAAAAAAAAAGTACAAGGGAGTAAGGCTGGACCTCGAGGAAATAGGAGATTAGTGTGATGTGTATATGATCAAAGTACATTCTGTCACATGTTCAGAGTTGATAAAATTATATATTTTTAATTTTCTTCTACTCTGAACATAATATAATTACAGTATTTCTTCCTTCCTTTTCCTCCATTCAAACCTTCCCATATACCCACTCCTTGCCCTCTTTCAAATACAAATTCTCACTAGCCCTTTTGTAGCAGACTGACCACAGACATTGATGGATGAAAGAATAAGCAATGAACAGTTATTATTTTTGTTGTTGTTGCTTTTCCTAAATTATTTAAAGGGATGGCTATACACTTCCAAAATAGGATAATGGTCCAATAACTGTCTATAGTCAAAGCAGAAAATTATATGCATCTAGAGTTATGATACTCACCAGGCACCCCAGTGTCACTGAGTGTTAAAATACCTGCCCCAATCACCCTCAAAATGACTTGAGCAGTAGGCAGAGTTTTTTCCTAAGGTTTTCATAAAGACATATTTATATGTCAACACCATGCTATTATTTGCTTGAATGCTTTTTTGTTGTTGTTGTTTATAACACAACTGCAGTAAAGGCAAGAGGAAAATAAAAGAAAGACTAGCCATGAGTTTGTGATGGCAGTTTTTATGACAACTTGATACAAGGGATAGTCATTTTGTAAGAGATTCAAGGTGGAGAAGGCTCTTGTCAAATTGGCTTGTGGTGCATTTTCTTGAATGATTATTGATGCGAGATGGTCCAGCTCACTGTTGAGGGAGTCATCTCTTGAGCAAACCACAGGGAGCAAGTCAGTAAGCCGCATCCCTCTATGGCCTCTGCATCAGCTTCTGCCTCTGGGTTCCTGCCCTGTTTGGGTTACTGCCCTCACTCCTCTCAGTAATAGACTGTGATATGGATCTGTAAGCTGAAATTACTCCCCAAGTTACTTTTGTATATAGCTTTTTCTTGCAGCAATAGAAATCCAAATTAAGGCAAGCATTCTTGAAATTGAATTAGGTAGAGAATATAAAGGTTTCCTTAGAAAAAGTGATATTTCTCTCATTTGGAAAGTAAGTGTCAACATCCTGTCAAAAGTTTTAAAAGAAAATATTACAGTTTGCTTTCCAGAGATGAATTTTGAACAACTATAGGGAAAAACTAATATTAAAATAACACTTTTGCCTCTAATGTACAACAGAATTGAATCATGTTTAATCTTGGGCTTCAACAACACAATATCTTAGAGATTATAAAAAAAACCTCAAAATACTAGTAGTTCCCATGGACAGAAGTGCTTTCTTATTAAATAAAATATTTTCTCTTATCTATATGGTATGTAAATTTACCCAACTCAAAAGAAACTCAGCACTTACAATTTTAAGTTATCAAGTTGTTTTTTAGAGTATAATAGTTTTTTTTAATTTTTTTATTAATTTATTCTTGTTACATGTCAATGTTTATCCCATCCCTTGTATCCTCCCATTCTTCCCTCCCTCCCATTTTCCCATTATTCCCTTCCCCTATGACTGTTCCTGAGAGGGATTACCTCCCCCTGTATATGCTCATAGGGTATCAAGTCTCTTCTTGGTAACCTGCTGTCCTTCCTCTGAGTGCCACCAGGTCTCCCCCTCCAGGGGACATGGTCAAATGTGAGGCACCAGAGTATGTGAGAAAGTCATATCCCACTCTCCACTCAACTGTGGAGAATGTTCTAACCATTGGCTAGATCTGGATAGGGGTTTAAAGTTACAGCCACTTTGGAAATCTATCGGGTGCTATCTCAGAAAACTGGGAATAGGGCTTACTCAAGACCCAGTTATTCCACTCCTGGAATATACCCAGAAGATGCTCCAGCAAACAAGAAAATTTGCTCAACCATGTTCATAGCAGCCTTATTCATAATAGCCACAACAGACTGAGTATAATAGTTTTATTTTGTGTTTTGATAACAGAGCATCTATGTAAGACTTTTTCAGTTTAACAGGCATGGTCAAGATAATATTTCTAGATTTAAGAAACATTAAAGTGCTAAAGAACCCAGGATGACTCAGTAGGAACTTGTTTTTCTAAGATGTCTCCGTACCCAATTTTCTAGTTTGTCTTTTCTTCCACCTCTTTGCATTTTTCTTGGTCTTTTCCAGGACTATATTTTTAGCCTGAGTCATACAAAAGTTTTACCATTATTTCTAAACATACCTATCATTTGTTTAGATTGTCAGAACCTAAGGGCACTGTTAATGGACATATGTGTAATGTTTGATTTTCCTCAAATTGATTTCATAAAAGGTTGGATAATTGTTCCTTTCCCTGCTTCAAGGATCAGGATCCAGAGAGTATTTTAGCCCTCACAAGACAAAAATGAAATCATCTTTGAGGTCACACCAACTTGGTGAATGGGAAGTAATCTTAGAGGTTATTCATCAGAAAAAAAAATCATCTGGAAATGTATTTGGATTGATTGACTGTCTGAGAAGAAGCAGCTGATATATTTTACAAGGTCAGTGTGTTACAGTATGCTACAGACATCATTATCAACCCAGGTCAATATGAAGATTTCACATTTAATACTGAAAATGTTATATGCTTATGAATTGATATTAGAATTTCAAATTGGATTTTTAAATTGTTATATGCTTATAAAACAATTTTATGAAGTATATCTGAATATTGCTTTTAAATTGACAGTAATAGATCTTGGTTCACTTTGTTATTAGTGAAATCTCATATAGTGTAAAAGAGGCTGGGTAACAGAAAATTGCAAAGCAGATTCATGAAGAATGATGACAAGGCTTTTCTCTCACCAAAGACGGAGTATCAGTGCTGAAATTGCTATAGCAATGAAACATGACTGATAAAGAGCCTCAAGCCAAAATTAAGAGTAGTTTAAATAGGGAGTGTGTGCCTGCTGCTGGATATTTAAACACAGAAAAGGGTCTAATCACCTTCCTCTCACTTGACAATCTGCAGAAGGAATAGTCTTTCAGGCAATGCTTCTGATGGTGAATCTGTGAAGAAATGTTTCTCTAGGGACGGTGACACAGTTTTGTAGGGTCAACATTGCCAACGAGCGGTGGCCAGTTCAAGAAAAACCCTGAAGCCAGAACGCACATGTACTCGTAGCACAGGCTGAGAGAGTGTGACTAAGGTGAATAAGGAGACAGCAACAGTGGATGGTATTTTTAATCCCCCTGTTTTAGTCTCCCGAGCGACAGAATAGACATGAGTCACCATGCCCAGATTAACAGTGGGCATCTTTCTCTAAAATTAAATTTGAAAACTTAGAGGATAGAGGAAAAAAATCTCCACATGTTGCAAATCTTAATATATTGCAATTTTTTTGGTCAAGAAAAAGAATTTATCACAAGGGTTGTCAAAGATATAACTGAAATAATTGGCAGGTTGTGGTAAAACAAAATAAAGATGTGTCCAAATGTCCCCTGGCATGGAGTAAAACAAAGGAACTGTCGCTGGATGCAGATGCTGACACATGACCATGTGCTCAGCTTAATGGCCTCTGCTCATCAGTACTATCCTTTCGAGGCTCAGGATTTAAAGGATAAATTAATATAAGAGAAATATACTAATAGCCTAAGGTTTTTCTCAGTTAAACCTGTAGAGGAAATTTCTACACACTATAAACATTTTGAGAAATCAGACTAGACTTGAAGGAAGTTATTGGGATATGTTTGGTGATCACATTTTCCAGAGCACTGGCTTTGGTTGAAATAGTCTTGCTTTCAAGGCAATCGTGGCTACATGTGTACTGCTGCCACTCCCACTTTAGATACTGCTAGTCTTCCCAACCATGATGGATAATCCTGTTATATTTTCCTTTATTAAAAAAAACTGAATACACTAATGAAATGTAAGATGTTTAACTTTTAAGAACTGTACTCATAACTGTACTCATAATGTGATGTGTCTTTGGGAAAGAACTAAAAAGTACGGGCATTGTACGCAAGAGTAGGGGGATGCAAGGACCCAGAGTGATCAGGAGCTCCACAGAGAGACCATCAGGGCCAGCAGATTTGAACCTGAGGGGTGGGCTGTACAAACTGATGCACCAACCAAGGCTAATGCATGCAGAATACCTAGGCTGTCTATTTTTGATGTAGCCAATGCACAGCCCATTCTCCATATGGGAGCAGGGGGAAGTGCTGCGTCTGACATGAACTTAGGTGGTGGTGATTTGGTCGCCTTGCAGGCACACAGAGGAAGGGGAAGAAGGCTATCCTGATGAGATCTGATAGGCTGTAATCAGAAGGTGGGGGAGGAGGGACACCCTGTCAGAGGTCTAGGGGAGGAGAATACGGTAGAAGAGGGAGGGCGAGTGGGAATGGGAAGATAAGAGGGAAAGGGATAACAATCGGGATGCAATGTGAATAAATTATAATAAATATTTTTAAAAGGACTGAAGATTAATTATTTAAATTTATTTTGGTCTAAATAAGTGGGATCCCTTTAGCCATATTTAATAGGTAATCCTTCTCTTCCTGGACTTCACCATCAAGATAATATTAGTTCTGGTAAGAGTTTATTTCATGAGTCTTGAAGGATGGACACATTATAGCAAAATTACATTGAGGTCAGAATCCTCCTAAAATTAATTTTTTAAAAAGCCTTATCATTATATTTAGGTGAAACAACATAATTTTAATATATCTATTACGCATTTGTACTAGGTCACAGTAAAATGCAAAGTTCAAAATATGTCAAATTATTTTCAACATCTTTTCTTTAGATACCATTACTGCTTTCCAGCTGCTGTGAACACTGAACATTTTATCTTCATCTCTTTCTTAACGATCTTTCTTTACCCTCAATTTGCTGAACCTGACAGTGCTAATGTTGATCGAGGGTCTGTGCCAACCACAGTTTCTTAGTGTGAATTTTCTTGTCTGTTATAAGTGTTCAAGGAGTTGTGTTTGTGTCTATGAAAGATTTCATTTTTATTTTGAATGAACACATTGGCACACCACAATTGCTCATACTCTCAAACTGCCGACATCCCTTTGATTTTCACATGCCATTCATCCATACATCAAGGGATATGGATTTGTCACCAAATACCACAGCAGTTGGGGCACTACTACTGTTGGCAGAACATTTATCAGTTCTGAAATGTAATTGTTTCTGGTGCCAAGAATACATATGTATGAGATAATTAAGTTGATGGGAAGGCATGAGGTGGAAGGCAGTGATGTTAGTTACTAGAATGTGTGTGCTTTTTAGCTGCACGATTTGTCTAGTGTAACTTTTTAAAAGGTGTTCTCACACCAAGAAATTGTTGTTTGTAGCTTTGCTGGAAGTTGAACATACTAAGAATTCTTATCCAAAATACTGATCAAAAATTATTACCAGGGAGCTGTACAACTACAGAGATCAGTTGAAATTTCTGTCTCCTTTATGAATTGTTTTTCCTGTGAATGTATTTATCTTCTGAAAAAAATAAACAAACATTGTCATCATGAAACAATGAAGAGTTAAGCCTGATTTCCCACTATAGAGAGAAATACTGATGAAAAGTCTTAAAAGTTAAAGTCCCGTGATCGGACTCTGATGTAGGATGTATACATTTTGAAATTTTGGATCATAGACTGATAAAGGAACAATTCTTTACCACAGGCTGAGAAGAGTCGGGGTCACAGGGGATGGAGAACAGTTAAGCAATGGATGGCTACTTTCAGTTCAGTGCAAGACATTCCAATGCGTGATCGCAAGTGTCATGAACAGAGATGAGTGGCACAGTTTGCGTTTCAAATATCTAGGAAAATGCTGATACTTCTCTGATAAGGAAACAATAGGTGGTTGGAGAGGTATGATTTGAACAAAATATTACATACCATCCCACTACTGCCTACCAATACGTGTACTTAACAGGGATAGTGATTTCAGTCTTGATCACTATTAAATAATTTGGAAAGGAATAGGAAAATGCATAGGTGCAAACATTTTTAGCATCATATATCCAGGGCTATTGTCAACATTCACCACTGCAGGCACTGTGCTTAGAGGAAATTCTCATGAAATGCAGTTGCATTATACGGAATAAACCATAAGCAAAGAGTAGCAAGGATTAAAAGAAATCCTGTTGCTAAAAAGATACTCCAATAGTAAAACTTTCTTTTTTTATTTAATTTATTTGGACTACAGTTCAATTGTATCCTCCGATTCCTCCCTCCCTCCAGCTTTCACCCTATTCCCTTCTCCTATTGTTAAGACCAAGGGGGACCTCCTCCCCCACTATATGGTCATAGGCTATCAAGTCTCATCTTGGTAGCCTGCTTATTCTTTCTTTGAGTGCCACCAGGCCTCCCCATCAAGGGGAGGTGGTCAAATATGGGGCACTAGAGTTCATGTTAGAGTCAGTCCCCGCTCTCCACATAACTGTGGATAATGTCCGGTCCATTGGGTAGATCAGAATAGAGGTTCGATGTTTACTACTTGTATTGTCCTTGGTTAGTGCAATAGTTTGAGCAGACCACCCTGGGTCCCAATCCACCCATCACGATGTTCTTCTTGTAGGACCCTCTGGATCCTTCTATTTCTCCATTTCCTATATTTCTCTTACCTAGAGTCCCAATAGGATGTCTTCATATCTATCCCAATCACCTGGTAAGTGAAGACTTTCATGGGACCTGCCTTTTGGGCTAGTGCCCAATTATAAGTGAGAATATACCATGTGAATCTTTCTGCATCTCGGTTAACTCACTCAGTATGATCAAACCATGAGCCAAACTAACTAAAAGGCAGAGATTAAAGTTTTCATTAGCACAAATAAGTGATTTCCAGAAACCTATAAGAATATTAGACTAATAGGAATTCCTTTTATATAAAAATGCATAGGCTTTGCTAAAGAAAGTTATTATATACATGTCTAATATTTAAATTTATTTAATTATATATGTGTAATTATATACATAAGTGTATATGTAATTAAATAAAGTTATAGCACTTGAGGTGGCAATGCTTTGTGTGAAAGGCATAGATATCTAACACAATTCCAGTTCCAATCTAGAAAACCTCTCAGGTTTTTGGTCAGGGGAATACAAGAAGCCCTGAATACAATGTAGGCTACAACTTGACCCTTGGACTTCTACCAAGGAGTGATGATAAGATTCCATTGCTGAAGGTAACTCACACATCTATCTGAGGACTTAGAAAAATCCAGCTGGAACAGATTTGAAATCTTCCTCCCCCAAGGACTAGCTTCTATAATAACCAAAGGTGCTATGCAAGCTGCCAATGGAGAAAAGCAATCAATAATCATACTCTGCTTTAATGCCTGTGCGCCTCAACAGAGACCAAAATGGCAAGATATTCTGAAAAGTACAATAGTGCAATTTTTAAACATCACAGAATATAAAAATAAATCAAATACAAAACATGATGAAGCCAAGAAAAAGTATGCATGTGCAATCTGAGTTTTTAATAATAACATTTCAATATATATTTGAATTATATAAAATGCACTGTTATATAACACTATGTCTAAGAATCTACAGGAATGATTGGAGTACATAAAAATTACACTGTATGAAAATATATACATAGATGAGAGAGCAGTGGCTGGAGCTGAAGTAGCAATTGAGAGGCTGAGGCAGGAGTATAGTTTTAGCCTGAGACTTCAGACAAGAGCAACGCATGCAGCATAATGTATAGGCTGATGGAAAGACATGTAGCAGATAAAGGGTGCACATTCACTTCTCCACATATAATAAAGAGTTAAGGAACTCTTGAATTTAATACAATGACACAAGTTTTACAATAATAGGAAAATATGTGATACACTAAGCTGTACATTTATCTCTTTCTCAGAGAAATATAAAATAAAACATTAATAAATCTGAGCCTAATCTTTTCAAGGAGAATATCAATGAGAAGAGTTTAATATGAGCATTTAATAACGATGTTCCCTAAACATTTATGTTTTGAAACCCACACTCATTTTATTATATTAGCTAATTCATTCTATATTCATATCATCTCGACAGGGAAGCTACTGTAATGCTGTTTTACAAATGAGTAATGACTTGAGAGAGAAGAGTGGGAGAAGACCTAAAAATGAATACAAATGCTTTCTCGTGACTCTCTATATCTCAACTGACAAAAATTCTAATTAAAATTTGTATTTCACAATTCTGTTAAAAGTACTGAACAATTCATACGTACATTATTTTTTCACAGCAGGTATTTATTCTAATTCTTCTATGATATTATGTGCTTCATGATATGATAAACTCAGATTATGAAAGCATTTCTTCTTTTGCTTAAAGATTATAAAAGGCATATCAGTCTTGTTTTCTGGCAGTTCAGGGCCTGACTTTATATTTGCTAAGGAAGTGAACTATATCTCGAGCTGACATTTGAAATGATCTATATTTTCCTCATAATTTTATTACTTATAATGGATTCAAATAAGACATAGACTTGATCACATTATGAATTTGGATAAACTAACACTTAATGAAAGGCATTCAGGAAAAATTAAAGACATTTTAATTAATAATAATAACATTAACAACAGTAACAAAATCAAGACCTATATAAGGCCAAGCCAGCAAAGATGGGGTTGATGGTCTCCAGGCCCCACCCCTTACTGAGGAGCTTCCTGCAGTTGACTGCTGAAGAGAGACATGTCTATTCCCCTTAGAGATTTGGCCACTGGTAGGTTTCAGTGTCCCACACCTGCTATATATGGGTTGAAACAAACAAACAAAACAAAACAAAACAAAACAAAAAAACCAAACCATAGTTGTGAAGGCCACATTGAGGAGTTTGCAGGGAGGAATGGAGTACAAATATGATCATATTTCACTGTGTATTTAAAAATTCTCAACAATAGAAAACATTTTATAAAAGAAACAAAGAAGCAGACTTAGGTCATACAATTATATATTCCATTTACAGAGTTAGTCCAGGACAGCTAAGGCTACACAGAGAAACCTGCCTTGAGAAACCAGTATATATATATATATATATATATATATATATATATATATATATATATATATATATATATATACTATATATATACTATATATATACTATATATCTATATGTGAATATATATCTATATGTGAAGAAACACATATAGATAAGATCCATCAAAACTAAATAAAACAGAGTGAAAATTACTTTTAAATAAATGAGCTAGAAAATAATTTTATCTGGTTGTAAAACTAAAGATGGGAGAGCTAGAATGAGCTGAGCATCATCATTGAGTCTATGGTTCTTCTGTCCTAGGTACCAAGTTTCCAGGCAGTAAATACAGCAGCAGAGGCCAGGAGAGTAGACCAAGAGATTGGAATGTATCACACGATAAAAACTATGTGGTCTGCTTTATGTCTTGTTTTAATGGGTTAGGAAAAATTAATACAACTCTAATGATTTTATATTTAAATGTATGTGTCACATAACATTATGACATGACCCTGGTGATGGTTCTGAGATCTTATAACAGAACACAGAGAAGGACTGGTCTGCTACCCACTTGCTGTGAGGCTGCCATCTGGCCGACCTTCTTCAACCCCTTCTACAGGTTCAGAGGATGACCCTTGTTCCAAGGCACCAGGGACACTTAAAGGCTTCCAAGACTGAGTGGCTGAGGACATTCCTAATTCTGTAAAAAAAATCTGAATTTTCTCTCTCTACTAGGAATTGAAGCTGCTTCATGGTGGGAAAAGAAAGCCTGGTTCTGGCTGTGAACCTCCTCTCCCTAAACTTCCTGGTGCCTGGTGGTATGTGATAGAAATGGAATGGGTGGTTTGGTGTTCCCACCTTTCCACTGGAAGTACTGCCTGCCTATAGGAGGTAGCTTTTTCAGACTCCACAATCCTCCTCTGCTAGGAGTCTCAGCTTGTCTGCATACAAGAAATGTAGAGATAAAGATAGACCAGAGATTGAGGAAATGGCAAACCAATGACTGGCCTAAATTGAGACCCACCTCCATGAACGAGACCAACCCCTGACACTATTAATGACACTCTGATATACTTGCAAACAGGAGTCTAGCGTAACTATCTTCTGAGAGGCTTCATCCAGCAGCTGAGGGAAACAGATGCAGAGACCCACAGCCAAATAATAGGACTAACTTGGGGGAGTTTGTGGAAGAGTGGGAGGAAGGATTAAAGGATTCAAAGGGGTCAAGGACACCACAAGAAGACTTACAGAGTAAACCAACTTGGGTCCATGGAAGCTCACAGAGACTCAACCACCAACAAAAAAACTTGCATGGGCCGAACATAGACCCCCTACGCATATGTAACAGATGTGCAGCATAGTCATCATGTAGGTCCCTACTAATGAGAGTAGGGGCTGTATATGACTCTGTTCCCTGACTTTGGATCCCTTCCCCTCAGCTGGGCTGCCTTGTCAATCCTCAGTGGAACAGAATGAGCCTAATCCTGCTGTTACTTGAAATGGTGGGTTGGTACCCCTTAGTCAACTCTTCTCTGAGAAGGAGAGAAGGAATGGGGGTAGCAGACATGAGGGTGGGACTGGAAGAAGAGTGAGGAGAAAGCTGGTATCAGGATGTAAAAATCATTAAATAAATAAATAAATAAATAAAATTCAACGTACCATAATTATAACAACAACAACAACAGATGGGTTAGTATGATATTTCTAAAAGACAATGAGCATGCAAACATACAGCTCCTTAAAATATTGCTTTTTAGTCTAGCTTGTTAGTTTGTATTTTAATACTTGGAGACATACATCTGAATTTCAAATTAGGAGTCAGTATCTAAACAGGGGAATATTGAAAATGAGGAGTGGAAAATAAATACAGTGTAGTTACATATAGTGAGCTGATTGCCACAGTTCAGGATTGTATTTTTCCATCTGTGGGTGTTGGATATATAAAATTTTATACAAAAATTGATTGTTTAGGAGACAAGGACAAAGTGCTTGCAGAGAAGTGATAAACTTTGGTCAGGGGTATCTCTGTGACAAGCTGGAGGCCTAGAACAGGGTAGGATCTGGGAGGATCTGGGAGGGGGTGACTCTAGCTGAGACTCCTAGTAGCAGGGTTCATGGAGACTGAAGAAAACACCCTCTAATAAGACAGAACTCCTAGTGGAGGGAGGGGAACACCAACTCATCCACAGAAACTTTGACCCAAAATTTAACCTGCCTACAATATGTGCAGTGATAAAGATAAAGCAGAGACTGAGAGAATGTCCAACCAATGCGTGGCCCAACCTGAGACCCTCCCTATGGGTGAGAGACAACCTCTGACGCTGTTAATGATACTTTGCTATGCTTACAGACAGGAGGCTCACACTGAAGTCCTCTGAGTGGCTCTACCCAGCAGCAGATAGACACAGATGTTGAGAGTCACAGCCAAACATTGGGTGGAACACAAGGAGTTTTGTGGAAGAATGGTGTGAATAGAAGGACCAGGAGGGGATAGGAGCTCCACAAGAAGACCAACAAAGCCAACTAACATGGGCTCAGGGGGCTTGCAGAGACTGTGCAAAAACCAAGGACCAGGCATGGACTTGACCTTGTCCTCTTACACATATATAGCCTGTAGGCAGCTTACTCTTCATGCTGGAGAAAGCAGAAATTAAGCTGTCTCTGATATGGACTCTGTCGCCTGCTCTTGGATCACTTTTCATCTGCAAGGCTGCCTAGCCAGGCTACAGGGGAAGAGGATTCAGTCGGTGCTGATGTGACTCGATGTGGTGGTGTGGGTTGAGGGTCTCCCCTTTTCTGAGGAGTAGGGGAGGTGTAAGAGAGAGGGAGTGTGGGACTGAGAGGAGAGAAGGGAGTGGGCTATGATGGAGATGCTAAATGAACAAACAAACTGATCAATAAATAGAACTGTTAAAAAAAGACAAGAACTTCTGTTTTCCCTGTCCATGTTCATCTATCTAGCATCTCCTAAATAAATAAAATAATTATGTAATTGAATGGGGAGGGGCAATATAGTAGCGTGGAACAATAAGTGAGCTAGCAAAATGTTTGCTGCAAATCAAAAGGACTTGTGATTGGTTCCTAACTCTCAGAGTAAAAGCCAAGTGTAGCAGTGTGAGCTTGTTATTGCTGCACTTAGGAGATAGAAACAGGATCGTTTGATCCACGGTGCTCCCTGGTCAGCCAAACTGAACCAGTGAGATTCAAGTCCAAAAGTAGATGCTGTCTAAAAAAAAAAATGAAGACATTAACATGCACATCGACCTCTGTTCTTCTGACCCACAATCATACATGTGCAAGCACACCTGTATATACATGTGCACACACACAAACATGTGCAAAAATATGATAAATATAAAAGATGTAATGCTAGCTTATAAGTAAACTCTGGTTCTTGTTTAAAAAAAAAACATTTGTTTATGGCAAATGACAATACTATTATCTCTCCATATCCAAAGTTCAGCATGCTGAATGTGTTATATTCTGACAACATTACTTGGTTCACATTGCAAAGATGTCTATTTTCCAAAATGTCCACAGCCTATCTACTTCTGTACACAAACTTTAACATTAGGAGCATTGACTTTCATTTTATTGCTTAGCAAAGATCACTTGGACAGCAATCATTGTTTCAAGTTTTAAATTATTTGATGCTAGACTAAAGCAATATCAGGATGTATATTTTGCTTTCATTGCACTAGTACAAACATTTCGACCAGTAGTGTCCTATAGAAAGTGCTCTAAACAGTGCTCAGCATAATCCCCAAGGGCCTCTTTATCTTGAAATACAAAACATATACTTGAATCATATGTGGAAGTCTTAAAAATGGAAAATTCTTTCAAGTATGTAGGATTTAGGTAAAATATTCCTCAACTGCTTTTTACTCAACAGTATATAAATTTAAAGGATGCAAAATCTTAATGTAGTTCCCATAAAATTTACAATAATGAATAATAGCAAATGAAATAATATCAACAAACTCAAAAGTAACTTTAATTTAAACTAACTGGGGAAAAAGCTGTCTTCCTCCTCTGACATGACTATGAGGCATATAAAAGTTGAGAACTTTTACTGCCTAGTGACTGAGTTCCCCAGAGCTTATATCATCAAATATTTTGTTATTATTATTATAGCATCCTATGATATTATCCGGCCTTCATTTGGTGTGGATGCAACACATCTCGGATGATTGTGATGTAATACATGACATCAAATCCATCCGAAATGCCAACAGAATTGTGGGCGCAGGAATTAGCAACTCATGTTTCCTTTCAACAATTTAGATACTTATTGACGTAAAAGAGATCTAAAATCAAATTATCATATCAAACGGTTACACTCAAATTTTTATGACTGGTAGCTCAGTTGTTAACAGTGCTTGTGCTCTTGCAGAAGATCTCTGTTTGGTTCACAGCCACCGATAAAGTAGTTCACAAATATCCTTAACTCCAGTTGTAGGGCATGCGGTACCCTGGGCTCTCTGTCCTGTTTGGGCACCAAGCACCCACATGGCAAATGTACATACATACTGTAAAAAGTTCACATGCAAAATAAATTAATCTAATTTTAAATTTAAACATCATTTAAGAATGTTCGTATAAAATGCCATTTTTAGTGCAATCTAAGTCTATATATATATATATATATATATATATATATATATATATATATATATATATATATATATATCACAGAAATTGATTTGCTTCCACATTTGTGTTTCAAGAGTGGCACTGACATGCTAGGCTCTGTTGCTCTAACTTACTAGTTATGTGCCCCCAAGCCACCATTCATCTATGCCCCCCCAATAACCATCAATATAAGGTAGAAATCAGACAGCAGGTACTACCTAAATCACTCGTGATTTCTGGTGACACTAGTCTACAAATTGCATGTTTCTAATATGTGTATTCCTCCTATACTGAAATCAGTTGATTGCGAAGATTTACAGAGAGAAATTAACTTAGTATATAATTATAGAACTGTGATTTGTGGATTTTTGAATCAATAAACTTCTCAGCCATTCAATATAAGCAACAATTTATTCTCCACAAAAAGCTTCAAAAGGTCACTCGAGGATATGATAAAAGGATTTCTGTTCTTCTTAAAAAAAAAAAAAAACAAAAACATGAAAATGGACCAAGACAAGAAGTAAACAGGAAGCTAGGCTAGCACTCAATTGTTCAGATGTCTAGGCTTGCCAATTGATTGCTCACGTGAAAAATCAGCATGAAGGATGTTGCTTCTGGTGGATATTTTCAACTCAACTAGGACAAAGTCGGCAATATCTAACTGCTGCACTAGATGAAACGGTCAGAATTGTGTGACCTGAATATGTAGCAGAAGATAAAAATGAGAATGGGTGGACTGACACAACCTGAGCATCTCATCTACCCCCTTTAAATGCAGCCCCACACTGACCTCGGAGCACTGCCAAGGTAATTGCAGTTCTTGTCCTGTGTAGCTTGGCAGGGTACATCCTGAATACCATCCATGTCAAAGAACCATTAGGAAGTCAGACTAGCTACTTTCTGAGGTAGAAAACTGTGTGAGGCAGAGAAACGCACCACAATTTTACACTGTCCAGACATATTTGGTAAATATCATGCTGGCTAAGCTATCTGACCAACAATCTCAAAATAAATTTCCTAAATCAATAGACCTGCACATGTTTGAAAACTTTTCTCAACAGTAGGCTGCAACTATTTTTTGTTTGTTTCAGCTGTAGGTACAGGAAGAATATCACACATTTTTTCAGTAACTGAGTGGCAGTCTAACTGTGATCATGGTCAGCTACGATTTCTGAGACAAAGTAGTCTACTCTCTGGGCTCAACACCTCACATTCTATCAAATCTCAGAGTAAAGAAAAACATAAAATAGTCATAGGTGTGTGAAGCTAAGCTTTTAGATATACTTAATTTTTCTCTTTCACTTTAATTAACAAAAATCTCGTTTCTTTTCTTCTGAGATTTGCTGATGAAATTCTGGCCTTTATCTCATTCAAAGAAAACAAGGACAGCTGTCTGTACCCTCATTGCCTTTGGCTTTGTTCTGTCCCTCCCTAAAAGACTGCCAAGAAGTGATGGAGCCAACCATGCCTGTGCACTCAGTCCCCTGAAGGATGCCCAGAGCCACAAAGAGCTTCTCTGTTTCTCTGGGTAGTGATAATAGCAGAGTCACTTTCATATGGAGTATGCATTAATTTGGTCTTTGAAATTAAAATAGCTCACTATAGACAAATCTTTAACTCAGGCTTGACTTAACTGTTTTAAAGTATAAATTATTCTGATTAAAAATCAATGATCAATCTGACACTTTGTTAATTGCAGGAGATTAATTATACCAGGATTAAGAAGATGAGGATGGAATCAATGCAAGTTCGTATGATAGATGATATATTCTTCATAATAAGTGCTTCTCAAGATCTATTATCTTCATCCACCAGCCAGTGCATGTAGGAAAGCTTCCTGCCTCTAAGGGCTAGGAGAAAAAACGGCAGCAACATCACATAAAACATGCCAGCAGGAAGTACATTTGTTGTGGCAGCAAGTGTTACGTCCTTATTATCAGGAGATATTACCTGCATGTCACCACTCTAAAGCCCTTTCTATTTGCCATAATTTGTTACAGAATAAAGAAGTTTGTGATAACAACAACCAGGTGATGCACAGCGTGGAAGATATTCAACCCTGTCATTCCAGAATGAAAATAATTTATTGCCTTATAGTACTCTACTCAAATAATGGCTGAGGCTGCCTGTCTGACTACATTACTGTCAGGCCACAGCCCTCTGTGCTGAACTGCTTTCACTAACTTCTTCTTTATCACTAACATGTGCGCTCTTGATTTAAGAATGGGATGAATTACTCTAATGCAATCACACTCAAAAACAGCATTGCTAGATAGAAATGGAAGCTACCAAATGTGAAGAGAGAGGCTGCTTTTTGAAATCTGACGAGACAAATGAATAAAAGCCTTCATTGATACTGCTTGTATGCTAATGAGTTGGCTATTACAATCACAGCTTTAATGAAGATTTAGTACCCAAAGTCTGTCTTCTACTAAACAAAAGATTTCTGAGGAGTCAAACCATATTCTCTGTCATATGGCGTACCCGACGGTAAATACACTTTTTTACAGTCAGCAGAAAACAAACAGACTATTTAAATAAACTGCAGGCAACAAAATGTTGTCTGGAAAATCACACACCTGTCTCTTTGCCTGCTTTCCCTTTAGAGGCAATGTCCAAGTTTATTACTGAGAGCAATGTACGCCATACTCTCTGCAAACACGGCGAGCCTCTGGGGCTCAGTGAGAGCTGCCTGCTGAAATGCTCCCGGTGACAACACCACTCTTCTGGCATAAACTGGACTGTCTCCTCACATCTCGAAAAGTTAGGTGAAAAGGCTCTTCTAGGCCTATGCTTATTTCACTTTATTTCCTTTGCTCTTCCTTGTTCTCACATTTCTTTCCTTTTGTTTTTAGAAATCTGTCAGTAAATGGAACAGAGTGAGACCATCTTTGTGACAATAAAAATAGAGGAGAGTAAACTTTGATCTCACCTCAGCAGTGTTATTTCATTTCCAAGGATGCAGCAGCTTTGCCCTGATGCATTTGCTCCTGTGTGGCCACCTCCTGAGTTTTCACTGACAAGGCCCTGTATTTTAAATGAAATCTATACCCCCTGCTCAGGCGCTATTGTATTGACTGTGCTGTCAAATGTTTTCCTTGGCTGGGAGGTACAAAGTACAACCTAGGCAGTGTTCATGATCATATTTGAGCTGATGAGCATCATCCCTGGAATTACATACATTCTTTCTGTCGCAAGAACCAGAATTTCTTTTGTGGGATATCTATGAACGACAAATTGAGTTCACTTCTAACTGATATGTGTTATCATATGAGTTATTAAAACCATGTTTTATTTCCTTGTCTTTTCCATTAAGAAAAAAGAAGCCAGCATGTTCATTATTCTGTCAGTCAACCAACCAACCAATACAATTTATCAGGACGGAGGATATAGTTATTTGACTGGGAAGTTGAAAATGGCACTTGAAAAAGTTATATCAGTGATGCTCCACATTGTTTTGCCCCTGAGTGTGTGTAAAGCTCAGATTTGTAATTACACAAAAAATGTAAGGAATTCCATTAAACCTACATATTTCAATGTGTAGGCCTGAGGTGTTTTGTGTAAATCAATGTTTCCCTAGGTAAATCCTTTCTTTCACATACTAACCACGTAGCATCCTTACTTTTCCCTATATTTAAAACCATTTACTTCAGATTACTGTCAAACATACATACAGGGTTCAAACACAATCCTTTCTATTCCCTGAAACCAACCCTCTGGTAAAAAATTTCATGATATCCCAAAATCACCTTAAACATTCTTGAGGGCTTTTTAAAATAGGAATATAGCTAAATTTGGATTGTTATAGTTAGAATAAACACAATTGATGTTTACATTGACCTCAACACTTAAAACTAATCCTTTCTATCAATAATCCTTTTATAGAAATCTAATTGTTCATTTAAAAGGAGAAAAAGTTGTTTGTTTTCACTCTACAGTATTAGGATAGAAAAAAAATCAAGCCTTACAATATAATACAAAATTAGATATCATTAACAAACCATAAAAAATTTTTCACTTGACTGTGAATTCACTTATCAGGACCATAAGAAAAACATGAGTAACTCTAGAGGTAATTTCTAATATGTAGAACTATATTTCATATTATTCTTACATATTTGTTACCAATTTTTTTCTTTGACTCCCTAATCTATATTTGAAACTGATGCAAACATTTAGAGCTGACAGGTTTCACCAAAGGCATGGTCAAAAGATGGTTCATTGCCAGTGGTAACAGCCTTTATGATCTGAACCATGCCTTTCATAATAATCTAGAAATTACATGAGTTATGATAAAAAGTGAGATGCTGACCTAATAAAATTGTATAGTTATGTAATTATCATAGCAAAATTAAAATTAACATTATAATACATAATGCAAAAATCAACAATGTAACTAAATAATACTCTTTTTCTTTCTGCTTTCTTTATTTTGTTGAATTATGTTTTTTTAAAAGTTGAGGTCTCACTATGCACTGCTGTCTGGTCTGTAGCTCATTAGGTAGACCAGGATGGACTCAAACTCACAGAGATCCACCTCTCTCTGTGTTTTGAGTTACGGAGATTAAAGGTGTATACCACACAAACTTAAAAGAATATATTTCTGAGTAAGAATAGGAATATTTTACAGGCTATGACAAAGCAATTAATGGTAGTATTACTTTTGAAATTATGGTAAGAATTTCACCATATTTCATTCAATTTTAAAGTAAAGGGACTTTATAGCTAATGTTTATACATTAGTTTGTATTAATGTTAATTTCTAAAGGTTCTTTCACTTGAAGCAAACCCATCCACAAATCATTACAAAAGTCCTAAAATGTAGGGGACTTTGACAAGAACGTGGTATGGCTCCATGGAACAACTCATTCTGGAAATGATAACACTGTTGTTGATTTTAAATCTTCAAAGATTGTGCATAACCTCTCTGAGTCACAGAGAAGAGTAGAGTTGGAGAAACATACTTTCCTTTTTTAAAAGCATACAGTTCATCTGTAATATTGCTTATTTTAAACCAACTGTTTTAAGTAGAAGAATGTGACACTCTCTCTATAGAGCACACTCAAATGGAACCTGACGGGGGCAGGTATTATTGATTTGGAGCCAGCAAGAATGTACGCATGTAGCCACGACCTACTAATATTTTTATATTAGCTTCCACAAAGATTCCTGTATTTATTAAATCATGAGGTATAAAAATGAGCCAATTTACAGGTGTACATGCATCACTGAAACTGCAGTACTAGAGTAATATTTGAGAAATTAGGCAGAATTACTTTTCAAGGAAGTCTATTCTGTGATGTAGGTTAGAATTGCTAGCACCGAATGACTAAATCAAAAACAAACAAGAAGATGAAGAGGTACTTGAGTTGGTCCAGTGCCTGGCTAGCACGCACAAAGCCTTTGGTTAAATCCCAGCAACCTTAAAATCAGACATATCATTTAGTGCTTTACCAGGAATCCTATCACTCCAGAGATAGGGCCAGGAAAATAAGGAGGGTTAAGGTCGTCCTTGGCTACAAGATGAATTCCCAGCTAGACTCAGGAACATCAAGCTAGTGTCAAAGGGAAAAAAATACAAATAATACCAGTACCATAAAAATAAATAAATAAATAATCAATAGAGCAATTAAAACTATTGCAGATTAGAACTGTTTTAAAGGAGTGACCTACAGATTATGTATTTTTATTTATTGATAAACTAGATTTATGTCAAGTTGACACACACTGGAGTCACTTCAGGAGGACTCTGAATTAAGAAAATGCCTACCTATGATTAGCCTATAGCAAGACTGTGAGGAATTTTCTTAATTAATGGTCGCTGGAGGTGAACAATGCTCACTGTTGGTGTGAACACTCCTGGGTTCATGGTCCTGGGTGGTATGAGAAAGGAGGCTTAGAAAGCCACGATGAGTAGTATTCCATAGTGTACATGTACCACAGTTTCTTTATCCACTCTTCTACTGATGGACACTTAGGCTGTTTCCAAGGTCTGGCTATTATGAATAAGGCTGCTATGAACATGGTTGAGCAAATTTTCTTGTTGTGAGCTGGAGCATCTTCTGAGTATATTCCAAGGAGTGGAATAGCTGGGTCTTGAGGAAGCCCTATTCCCATTTTTCTGAGACAGCACCAGATAGATTTCCAAAGTGGCTGTACTAGTTTTTATTCCCACCAGCAATGAAGGAGTGTTCCTCTCTCCCCACATCCTCGCCAGCATGTGGTGTCGCTTGAATTTTTGATGTTAGCCATTCTGATGGGTGTAAGATGGAATCTCAGAGTTGTTTTGATTTGCATTTCCCTGATGACTAAGGAGGTTGAACATTTCTTTAAGTGTTTCTCAGCCATTTGATATTCCTCTGTTGAGAATTCTCTGCTTAGTTCCAAGCCCCATTTCTCAATTGGGTTACTTGGTTTGGTGGTGTTTAATTTCTTGAGTACTTTATATATTTTGGATATTAAAAACAAGGAATTCCCGAAATTTGTGGATAAATGGATTGAGCTAGAAATGATCATAATGAGTGAGTTAACCCAGAAGCAGAAAGACTCAAATGGTATATACTCACTTATATCTGCATACTAGCCCAAGGGGCATGTCCCACGAAAGCCTTCACTTACCAGGAAACTGGGACAGAGCGGAGGACATCCTATTGGGACTCTAAATGAGAGAAGCATGCGAGAATAGCAAAGTAGAAGGATCCAGAGGGTCCTAGAAACCTACAAGTAGAACATTATGATAGGCAGATTTGGGCCCAGGGGTCCCGCTCAAACTAAGGCACCAGCCAAGGACAATACAGGCGGTAAACTTTAAACCCCTACCCAGATCTAGCCAATGGTCAGAACATTCTCCACAGTTGAGTGGAGAGTGAGATATGACTTTCTCACGTACTCTGGTGCCTCACATTTGACCATGTCCCCTGGAGGGGGAGACCTGGTGGCACTCAGAGGAAGGACAGCAGGTTACCGAGAAGAGACTTGATACCCTATGAGCATATACAGGGGGAGGTAATCCCCCTCAGGAACAGTTAGGGGAGGGGAGTAAGGGGAAAGTGGGAGGGAGGGAAGAATGGGAGGATACAAGGGATGGGATAAACAGTGAGATGTAACAAGAAGAAATTAATTTAAAAAAAAAAAAAAAAGCCCTGATGAGCTAGCCAGCAATCTCACTCCGGCATTCTCTCTGCTTTTGCCTTCAGGTTCTTGCCTGCTTTCCTGCCTTGGCTTAACCCAGTGATGAACTCTTATTAAACAGGAATAAACTTTCTCCTCCACAAGTAGCTTTTAACAATGACGTTTAATTGCAACAATAGAAATGATAACCAAGACAGAAATTGGAACCAGCTTGGTGGGGCATTGCTGTGACAGACTTGCCATGTTGACGAGGATTGTGAAAGGGCTTTGGAACTTTAGGTTAATAGATATCAAGTACTTAGAGCCTCAAGCATTGTTCAGTGGGTTTTTGCAAGATGACAATATTGAGACTGATGCAAACTATGGATGCCTGGCAAACGCAGTTTCCATGGGAAATTTTGAGAGTCTCTTCTTTGTGGGGGGATTGCATTTTGTACTTTTTTTTTGTCTTGGTTATTTTGTTTGTTTTGATGTGTGTGTGTATGTGTGTTTGTGTGTGTGTGTTTAAGATAGAGTGTAAAAGAATATAAATTTGGTTGGATAAAGAGATTGAATGAGTTAGAAGGAGTTGAAGGAAGAGGAAAATATGATAAAAAATATATTGTATAATAAAAGTTTTAAATACAAAATGGAAGAAAGACACCACTGTTATGGAGTGATTTCTCAAACTGAGAAGTTAGTTACTATTTCATAATAAATATTTCACAGAACAATTTGAAAATAGAGCTTCTGGATTTATTTGGAGATTGTTCAGTTTCATTGAAGTTTAAGGAAAAATTAGGGCATACACTGATATTAATTTCTTGTTGTGCAAAAAGTAACATGCTTCTATTCAATGAACAGAGTATAATGTACTGGGTATCTCCAGTAATGGAGTCAATGATCTTAGCACCTCTTGTTTACATAGGGGCTACTGGCAGTGGATGAGTGACAGAGAGAAAAAGAAATTATGATTTGTTTGAGGATGTGGTCATTGTAAGTTCCCAGTGCTGTACTGAGATGGCCTCACACCCAAGCAAGTAACACTAACTGGACTTAATTGTGAAAAAAAAGCATAAAGCTATGAAGTTAAGAATAGTCCATGCTGGTGAGGAGATGGTGAAATTGGATAGAAAAATATGGCAGTATTTCATTGTTTAGATGCATGCAATTTTCATAAATAAACAAAAACTTTTTAAAAGTAATAAACTGGTAATAGAAAGTTAAACTATAATATACTGGAGAATACTGGCAATGGATTGGGTTGAGTAGGTGGGGTAAAATTTTAGCCATTATTTTTGATTAATCAACAACTTTGCCAGTTGCTTTTATTTCTGTGCAGAGAAAGGATCCAGTCAAAACACGGATCCACATACAGAAATAAATTATTTTAAAATTTTATATTCTTTTAACTCATGAAACAAGACAGATGAACAGAATGATACTAAACAAGCATATTTATGATTAAGTACTTGTGGCCCTATACAGGGCCTATGCTGTACAGAGTTTTGGAGTAATACAAATATGTTCCACTAGTGAATGAGAGACATTAGGAAGAGATTGAGAAATGAGATGATTCTAAGAAATACGACCTTACGAATATAATTAAGACTATGCTTTGCAGGAAAAAATACCAAGGTAACTAGAACACTGAATACTATATGCAACTGAAGATGTATAGGCAAAATAAAAATATAAACTAAAACAACAATTTGGAAAGAGTTTTGTAGTTGATTCCAGGAACTTTCTGGAATATGTGCATCAAACCAAGAGCCTGATCCAAAGGACTCTTCAAATGAAGAACAAGAAATTACGCAAATACATATTAAGTGGGTCCTACAAAATTATTAAGAAATAGCATTTCTGATGAAGTTATAAATATAGAAAATGATAATAAATATATCTAAAATTTTCATTGACACCTTAATCAAAGGACTCATAATACTGATGAAATATTTGGATATTTAAGTGATCATCTTTCTTAAAACTGACATTAATTTATCATCATCTTAAAAGTATTTAATAATTTGTGTGTCAATATATATTTATATACACATATATGTATATATATATATCCTGTGCTTAATTATATGAGTATATATAATATTAATATGGTATAATTATATATGCATGTGATTTTCTTATGGGTTTTGTATTTTGAGAAGGGAAATAAGTATTAAAACATGAATATTTAGTAGACATGTGAAATTTTATTCAATCTCCAACAAGAGAAAACTTTATCTCATCAATAATAATCCATCTCAGTCTGAGAACAGAGTAGTACAATCATCTATATGTAAGAATTATGTTTAATTAATTTGGTACCCATTTTCTATAATTTTCCAAATTGTAATGATTCTTGTTTCATTTTTATTGAAAGACTTTTTTCTCATGTAATATATCCTGATTATGGTTTCCCCTCACTCTAATCTTCTCAGTTCCTCCCCATCTCTCCTCCCATCTCGATCTACTTCCTGTCTGTCACACATTAGAAAACAGACAGGCTTCTAAGGGATAAATAATATAATAAAATAAGATTTAAAAACACTAAACCAGTTGGATTGTATAACACAAACCAATAGAAGAAAAAGAGCACAAGAGAAGGCACAAGAACCAAAGACCAGTCATCCCATAAAAACACTAAACTGGAAGCCTTAATGTGCACAAAGAGAGCTTGGTGTGGGCCTGCGCAGGCCCGTGCTTGCTGCTTAGTCTCTATGAATTATATGAGCCTTGTCCAGTTGATTGAGAGGGTCTTGTTTTCTTGGTGTCCTCCATTGCTATGGCTCCTACACATTCTGCCTCGTTTCTTTGCAAGGTTCTCTGAGCTCTGAGAGGAGGGATTAGATTTGATGGAGACATCCTCCTTAGGGATAAGTATTTCATGGTCTCCCAGTGTCCACACAACGCCAGGCTGTGGGTTTCTATGTTTCTTCCCATCTGCAGCAGGAGAAGCTTCTCTGATGATGGCTGAGGAAAGCACTGATCTGCTCCCAATTGGAGTTGAAAATCATTTAAAGAGTTTATCAGGAATGTCCAATACTTTAAATTAAGCATCTGTGGTTGATGTCAGCTCAAGTTGAAAAAGTAACTTTGATTACAAAGTGACCAGAAACACAAAGTGAAATCTTTACTTTGCTGAGATAGTCTATTCTGGTTAGTTGAGACTGAAGAAACGATTTAATAAGATTAAGAAAAGACATGATTCTGTTGGGTTTTTAACCACAGATGGAATTGCTGAAATTCATGATAATTATTTGCAAGTGTTTTGTTTAACTAAATTTCAATTACAACATTTCCCTACTCTTCTTTTCTCTCTCTCTATGTATTTTGCATGCTTCCCAAACTCTCTTCTTTAAACATTGACTCTCTCTCTCTCTCTCTCTCTCTCTCTCTCTCTCTCTCTCTCTCTCTCTCTCTCTCTCTCTCTCTCTTTCCCTCTGTCTCTCTCTCGAGGATCAAGTCATTAAGCAGTGCTTCTCCATGGCTTCTGTTTAAGTTCCTGCCCACAGACTCTTGTCTTCATTCCTTCAGTGATGGACTCATTCTTGGAGCAGTCAACCTAAATAAACCCTTTCCTCTCCATGTTGCATTTTGTCAGAGTGTCTCAGCAAAGCACTAGAAACCTAACTAAAATTTCACACCTCGGTTACTGAAAGCACCCTTCAGTCATGCTCCAACCTCCACATCCGAGGCAGAACTGCATTTTTATCATCAATCCATATTCAGGGAAAACTAGACAGTGAGAGATGGAGAAAAGCTTCAGATTACAGTAATGTAAAAATCATTTTTACTACGTTAATAACATATTTTAATGTAAAAATCAAGAATCATTTAGAGAGACTTTAATTAAGCCTCACATTCCCTTATCTGTGTAGGTAGAAACTGGAACTTCTGAATCTATATTATAGATCAGTGGTGAATGTTAGAGGAGGTAAGGGAGCTTCCTGGCCAGACTTCAAACCACTTTCAACCTATATTGGGTTTTACTCCACTCTGATAAATCTAACTTTTATAGCCTTCTTGTTTCATTCTACTACTTTAAAATATCTAACTTTCTTCCTAAGCTGGTTCATAATAAATAGAGTATTCACAAAAATCAGTTATTGGGGTCCACATTATTATACAGAAACATAGCTTAATATTAACAAGGAAAGTCTATTGTTTCAATGCCTACCATGTTGTGAATGAAGACAGACATTTTATAGTAAAAATATCAAGATAACTATCGACACTCATTTGGATAGACATGTTGATTTAGCATTGACTATGTGCTAGGAAGTCCATTTGCACAGGTAGAAAAAAAGTAAACAAAAATAAGCTTATTATCACCAAAGACTTTAAATTTTGGAAAGTAACAGTGAGAAGAAACAGTGAATTCATGCAAAATATTTAACAACACAAACCCTTTTAATTACTGAATTCTATAATCTATGGAGTAGAGAATTAACAATTGATATGCTTATTATGTGTCAGAGGCCATTGCTGGCAAACCCTCTAGTTTAAGGTAATATGGCCATGCTTGACTTCTGCCACAAAGATGAATAGGAGCAGTCATAAAAGTACTAGGAAATGAATGCATGAAGCAGACATGGGAAGGAATACATGCCACAGAACAAGAATATGATGAAGAGATTTAATATTGAAGCCATGGGCAAGACAAATACAATCTTTTATTGAATTTAGACTTTGAACTAAGTGAGGTAAAACACAATTATAAGGCTTTAAGCAGAGAAATTAAATGATTTGACTTATGGTTTAGAAAAAATAGTGGCAGCCTATAGATATGGGCTGCGGGGAGCCAGAAGATGGAAGAGGGGAACCAGTTAGGACCCATTTATGCAGCCCAAATACGACATTGATATATAGTCTGCAACTGTAGCAGGAGACATGTTGAGAAGGAGACAGAGCAGGTATGTGCTTTGGATACTCCGCCATCAAGCTACGGCACCAAAATATGTAGGAAAGAAGGAGATGTCCTTTTCCTTCAGAGCTGCTGTTTTTGTATTTGTCAAATGAGAAGGGCCTCTGGAGGGTATGAGAGTAAAGTCTCAGTACACATGCTTCTTTGTAGCAGTTAGATTTACGTCTGTCCTGTAAGGTAGTGTAGACTTCTGTTAGGTGCTTGATGCTGAGATCCAGTGTCACTGTGTATGCTTCAGAATCACTAGCATGCAGCAGTGGCCTCAACAATGGAAAGAATGAAGTAAGAGAGAGAGGCGACTCATTTTCACATTAGGTATCTTTTCATTCAAGGAATTCTGGAAAAGTTTGTGATATCCAATGACATTTTTCTAGGCCAAGTTAAACGTTATTGCCAGCTAGACTGGATTTAGAAACAAGACAAAACTCAAATAGCAACCGCAACAGTGAATCTATTAAAGATAACATGGGGAGGATGCCTGGTAGTGTGGAGAGTTGGCTTGTGATCCCTGACCGTAAATATGATGCTGGTGCAATCTATAAGATTGAATGTATTTTTCAGGCACTAGTTAAATGTTTGGGAAAATAAAGCTTAAGACAACTATCAGAGGCAGGTCTTAACAGACAAGGAAGTCAGACAGAAAGTCAAAGCTATTTGAAAGTTAATATAGTGATCAAATAAAGAACTTGGGGCCTAGAAGGTGGCTCAGCAGTCATGAGCAGGGTCTGGTCTGGCAGAGGACCTGAGTTCCATTCCTGACGCCCACACCAGAAGGTTCACAAAGGGCTGTGACTCTAGATCCAAGAAATTTGGCACCTCCAACTGTCCTCTGCAGGCACATGCACCCTCACAAATACACCTACAGCAGACACAACACATACAAAATGAAAATAAAAATTTATATATTTTTAAAAGATTTATTATTTATTTATTATCATGTTTACAGTGCTCTGCCTGCATGTATACCTCCAGGCCAGAAGAGGGCATCAGATCACATTATATAGATGGTTGTGAGCCACCATGTGGTTGCTGGGAATTGAACTCAGGACCTCTGGAGGAGCAGTCAGTGCCCTTAACCTCTGAGCCATCTCTCCAGCCCAAAAATTTATATTTTCTAAAAAGAAAGTAATATCAAGTAAGGAACTCAAATCTGAGGGACACAGGGCCAAGAAGGACGTGTCCACATTATCTCACTTGTAAGACAGAATGCTTTCCTTTATATAACCGTCTTAAATATAGAAAAGGTATATTGTAAGGTTATGTCATATGTATACAGTTGCATGTACACATCTTCATTAAGAGTAACAGGAGAAAGTAAGAATTGGATGGATGGAGCGAAGTTGAAAAGGAGGTGTATTTATTTACTTAAAGACCATTTCAACTTATCAAGCTGAAGAATAGTAAACAGACAATCTGAGCTTCCAACTTAATTTCAGGTTTAAGTAGCAGTTAAATAACACATAATTGCATTTCTATATTAAACAATGTCACTGAATTCTAGTGGCAAATAAACCCTACTCAGGTAGTAAAGCTATATGAAACTTCTTACCTTTTATTTTAATCATATGATGCTTTCCAAATGTTTGTTTCTAGTGAAAAACTTAATACATATCAAAAATACCAATGATATTAAAAAGTATATACACAATATAAGTAGTTACTTTAAAAAAGCGTTTAAAAGGATCTTCATTGAAGATGATACTAAATATGATAACCATTAATAATCTCACAGTGGTTTGAAGTTTTCACATTAGAATTGTAAACCTCAGCGGCAGATTCCAGTTTTCACTGACTCGTGTAAGAATGAGACGATCTAGGATGATGCTCGCTGACTCTCCCATCTGAATTATACATGTCTTAAATATTAGTCCTAATACTCAAAAACAATTGTATTCCTTACCATCCCCCATCAAGAAAACTTCTCTTTACTGCAATCAAAAACCATTACAAAAAAAAAATCAAGAAGCCATTACAATACAGAACTGTGTAGCCCCGTACACACCTAGGGCTCAGAGAACATTGCAGAAAGGGGGCGGTCAAAAGATTGTGAGAGCCAGAGGAACGGGGAGGTCGTTGCGGGCTCGTGTCTCCTAGCAATGCCTGAAGCTACACTTGTCAAGTCTCGTCAGCACTGCTGCCTGAGCCTGAGTGGAACAAGAAGAGCAATGATAGACGTGATAACGTAGCCAAGGAAAAGAACACAAGGCCTCAACTGTGCACAAGAGCTACAGGCCACTAAGGGATGCTGAGAGCTGGAGAAATGATCTCCCCTCGAGAAAGCACACTATTTGATTATCCAATACCAAACGGTCAATCTGAAAACACAATACAAGTCACATCATAAAGACTGAGCAGGCTGCATTTAGAAATATATATGAGGGAGGAAATCCCCCTCAGGAACAGTTATAGGGGAGGGGAATAAGGGGAAAATGGGAGGGAGGGAAGAATGGGAGGATACAAGGGATGGGATAACCATTGAGATGTAACAAGAATAAATTAATAAAAAATTTTTTTAAAAAGAAATATATATGATAGTATATAAATATTGCATACTATAAATATTGATAAAATATAATTAATGGTTAAATTAATAAAGAATAAAATATACAATAAAATACACAAAGTTAATAAAATAATATATATTTACTAGAATAAACAAAATTAATGAAAAAAAGAGGCCATAATTTTGAAAGAGAGAAAAGAGAGGTTTATGGAAGTATTGGGAGGAAGGAAAGGACAATGAATAATTATAAAATTGTAACATTGTAATTTCCAAAACAATTTATATTTTTAAAAAGTGTAGCGGAAGTTGGCAGTTGGACCATGAAGGCAGAGTCTTTTTTGGCGCTGAGGACAGGCACTGGGGGGGGGGGGGGCAGCGATGGCTCCTGAGGCATTTGACCTGGCTCACTTGAGCCCCCTGCCAGTGTGGACACAGGCCCAGCTGGCAGAACCGCCCTGGACTCCCTGCAGGTCTTGTTAGTCGCCATGGAGAATGGTGTTTAAGAGCCCCCAGACATGACTCCAGAGGAACGCTTGGAGCTGCAGAACATCTGACCAAGCAAGCAAGAGCAGCTGGTGGGGATCCAGAGCCTGCTAGAGGAGCTGAGTGAAGCTCGGAACGAGGTGGCGGGTCAGGAGGCCAGTGAGAGCAGTAAGACCTTGCAGTGGAACCACAAGATGGCCTGCTTCTTATACAAGGGAGGCCTTTGCCCAGAGATACTGCCTGTGTAACCCTGGGGTCTTCCAGTCTACAGACACCTGCTACGTGTTGTCCTTTGCCATGATCATGCTGAACACCAGTCTTCAGAATCCCAATGTCAGGGACAAGCCAGGCCTGGAGTGTTTTGCGCTATGGACTCTGTATCAATGAGGGTGGGGACCTGCCTGGGGATCTTCTCAGGAACCTCTATAACAGCATCCAAAACGAGCCCTTCAAGATTCCGAAAGATGAGCCAGGCGTGTTGGCGCACGCCTTTAATCCCAGAACTCGGGAGGCGGAGGCAGGCGGATCGCTGTGAGTTCTAGACCAGCCTTGTCTAGACAAGTGAGTCCAGGATAGCCAAGGCTACACAGAGAAACCCAGTCTCGGACGAAAAAAGATCCCGAAGGATAATGGGAATGATCTCACCCACACCTTCCTCAACCCACACCTTGAGGGCTGACTCTTAAAGCTGGGGGGCGGGGGCGAGCAGGCTAAAGAGTTGGAGGCCTCCCTGGTTCCTCCTTGCAGACAACTGCCTCTACGCCTTTGAGTACACTACGGACAAGAAGCCCCGAGGGATCATCCCCCTGGAGAACCTGAGCATATGTGAGGTAGATGACCCTCTGAAACCAAACTGCTATAGGATTTACATTCCAACAATAAGGAACAGCTCATCAAAGCCTCAAAAACCGAGGCTGACGGTCGTGTAGGAGAGGGAATCACATGGTGTATGGAATCTCAGCACCCACACAGGAGGAGAAAGACTAGTGGATCAAGTTCGTCCAGGTGACACCTTCTGTGAGAATCTGGCAGCAAGAAAGAAGAGGATTTCTGTGAAGAAGAAATGGGAACAACTCTGACCCTTGTCCCCCAATTCTATTATTTATTTTGTAGCTGCTCCACCTGAGTGGCAAGATCCCTGGGCCCTGGGGCTGAAGATCCTGGTTGCCATTTGGAAAATCACTACCTCTAGCTCTTGACTCCTTATTTGTAATTACCATTTTGGTAATCTTATTAACTATTTAACTCTCCTCCCTCCCCCAAAAAGCATATCAGGACAGGTTCCAAATCAAGCATATGCAGTTTTTACTTTTATTTTTCTAATGATGGATGCTTCTAATCCCAGTGTTCTCAAAATTAAAGGAGTCATAGGTATTGCACGGAGAGAAAAGAAGAATAAGATGCAGAATTGACAACAGAATGCTGCCTGACTTACACACCAGATACCAAGACTTTCTATAAAGCTACAGTAGTCAAGGACATGAGTTATTAGCAGAAGTACAGACTAGATCAATCGCAGAGAACGGAGAGCAATAAACATGTCAGCTGACCTTCCACCAAGGAGCAAAGCCTACATGAGCGACAGGGGCAAGCAGAAGTGACAACTTTAAAAAACAGTGCTGGGACAACTGGGTATCTACAGTTGAAAAGAGAAAATGTATTATTTTTAGATCATAAATCCAAGAGTAGTTTACAGACTGTAAATCTTGTAGAAGGTCAAACAGTAGAAATGTGTCTGATCTTTGATATGTTGATATTGTCGTTAAGAAAGAAAGAATGATCATCTGGACAGGTGCTTTAACTGGAAGGGGAAAACACAGGAAAGGGAGAAGAAGCAAAAAATGATAGTAAGGATATTTAAAAAAAACACTAAAGATTCACATTATTTTTATACCCAAAACTGTGTATGTGTGTATGTATGTATGTATGTGTGTATGTGTTTTAAAAGCATAATTATGGATAGCCAGGCATGGTGGCACACGCCTTTAATCCCAGCACTCGGGAGGCAGAGGCCGGTGGATCACTGTGAGTTTGAGGCCAGCCTGGTCTAGAAATCGAATCCAGGACAGCCAGGCTAACACAGAGAAACTCTGTCTCGAAAAAAGAAAAAAAAATAGTTATGTACTTCAGAAGACAATGCCCCTCCAAGAGCCATAGACTATCTACCATTCAGTACAATGCATGAGAAACATCTTTTACATTGTTGACTAGTATTGGTCAGGGGATCACAAAAGATTCTGAAAACAATATAAACTGTTTGCTCTTTCCCTTGGTTGCCTCCCAGATCATAATGGTAAGACTGTGTTGTTGAAGGCCGTGTGCTTTCTGACAAAGACTTGGATGATCTGACCTATAAGCCTTCTTTTTGGGATCTGCTTTCATAGTACTGGAAAATGCTATATGAAAACTGCCAGAGAAGGCAAGCAACACATGCTCCTATCCAGCTATAGTTCCCACAAACCATAACAATAACTAGCATGACAAGACATCACTAAGAATTCAGTAGGGCCACTCATAGCCTGGAGTTAAACAAAAGCTTGCTATTTAATTGCTAATTTAATGACCACTGAACAGGAGGGAAATCATGTTTGGTACTTTGTGCGTGCATGCGTGTGTGTGTGTGTGTGTGTATTTATGTGTGTATATATGTATATATGGATTGATGGATGATGATCTATCCAATAACAACTAATGAAAAATGAGGCCACAAATTTGAAAAAGAGCAAGGAGGTGTGTGGGAAGGTTTAGACAAAGCAATGGAGGAGGGAGGAATGATGTAATCATATTAAAATCTAAAATTATTTTTTTTTAAAAGTTAAAAAAAAAAACTTTCTCTTTGAAAAAGAAAGAGACCATTACCCAAAGCCACAACTGGTCAAAATGCAGAGACTAACCGATGCTGGGGAACTAAGCCTAATGCGTGGATCTACAACACAATTCCTGCAACAAGGCTCAGGAGACCTCAAAAAAGAGAGGACTGAAAGATGCTAAGAGTGAGAGGAATACAGAAATCTGTTGTGTAATTGTATGTCCTGGAAATGGGGGGAAAAGCTTCACCCATGATAACTCAGGTGTATTGTATGTCTGTTTAAACAAGGCCAGAAGAATTACAACACCAACAGACAATGCATGTGTCTCTCTGTGTGTGGGCATTAGTTGTCAAGTATAATACTAAAATGTAGGCGCAAAGATAGTAGAGAGAAAAGCTCTGCCAACTTTCGAGGACAGGGCAGACGTCTATGTAATGAACGGCAAGAGTAAAACAGCTAATATCCAAAGTAAAAAATTCAATAAAAACACCCTTTAACTTTTAATGTTTTAAGATAAAACATTTGCTCGTTGTAAGGATCATATCACAAGTAAGCAAAAATAAGAAACGCAAAAGGACAAAATATTTGCAGAAAAGCAGTAAGTGAATACTATTATCCAAAATGTATGAGAAGTATTAAATATCTACTGTAAGAAAAAAATAACTTATCTTTTTAATCATGATCCTTAAAACTTTTAACAAAGAAGGAAGGAGGAAGAAATAACACTGTGGATGTTTGTGAAAAAAATATATTGTTTATCAAGGTGCCAATCATGAGGAATTGTCCTTGAGTTGTTGGTCAGGGGAGTTCAAGAGACTCAGAGAACAATCAGGCTATTGCTTTTGCCCTTGTTACCCCCCACCCCCAGACATTGAAGACAAGACCCTGATGTTAAAGAGACCACACACTTTGGACAGAGAACTTGGATAAATTGGGCTAGAAGTGACCTAGATGCCACATCTTTGAAAACAAGCTTTCATGGTATTTGAAGGTGCTATATCGGCTTCCAAGGTAGAAAAGCAATCATCAGTCCTATCTTGATATAAAAATAACCCATGTGTCAAAACACTGACCAGGCCACCAAATATCCCAAAGAGTAAAGTAATGGCACCCATATCCTGGTAGCAGCCAACAGCTGCCTAATTGAACTTAAGTCCTCCACAACAAGAGGAACTTCATGAGTGGTCCTGTAGACCTAGCTAAATACCCATGCTGGGGTGGTTCTATACCACCCAAGTCAGGCCCCATCTCAGTTGAAGAAGTACAGGAAATTAATGGCTGCAGAGAGAGGCAGATTCAGTCTGCTCTAGGCATGAACCCATAATAGTTTATCCAATCCCATAGTCATAAAGGGTCAAACTTAAATACATATGCATAATAACTACACCACATGGAAGCATACACATATATGTAATAATTAAAAAGATATCATGAATGTGAAAAGGAAACAAGGACATTGGAGAAGATGAAGGGGAGTGGGATGGAAATAAATCGGAATGCCGTACTCACTTATGAAATTATCAAACAAAACTAAACTAATAAGTAAAACAAGCAGCTTTAAAAAATTGGGACAAATACTTGTACCAACACTTCTCCAAATATATATATATTAGTTGAGACAAAGAAAAATTCAGATTGAAAAAAAGGTGGACATAGGGAGAAGAAAAACAAAGAGTGAGTCAGATAGCAAGGAAGAGAATTCTGTTCACTTTCCTTTTAAGTGATGGTGAGCTTTTTTTTTTTCATTAGTATGCTACATAAAATTTATTGAGGCAAGTATGTTGAACCTAAAAAGAGTTAAGTTATATGTTATAAAACATATCAAATGTCCAGGTTTTCATACCAGATTACTTATATAAACTTTTAAAAACACTGCAATGAAGATTCCAGGAGGAAGAGCACATGTACTTGTATCTCCAGGCAAAGTCACCAGCTGTCATGTTAGGACTTGGAAAATAAATACTTCTTTATAATTAATTTATTTTTACTTTATGTGCATTGACTGTTTTTGATTGCATATATGTATTTGTGAAGGTGTTGGATCCTGGAGTTACAGACAGTTCTGAGATGACATGTGGGTGCTGAGAATTGAGCATATGTCCTGTGGAAGAGCAGTCAATGATCTTAAGCACAGAGCCATCTCTCCATCCCCTGGAAAATAACACTTTAGAAGCATAGCTGGCTGGCTGCTTTAGCCTTAGTGATATTTTGCTTCTTTATTGGCATGCTGTCTCATTCATTTCTGACAACACTTACAGAAACCAACACTAACAGAAAAATAATTTAAAGCCCAATGGATTGTATTTAGTAATATTATTGAAAAGAATAAAAGCATAATGCAGACTGTGAATGACAAAAATGTCCTGATAATTTGTTTCATTCACCTATATGTACAGGATACAGCACTGAAAGTATAATATGTTTATGTTAACCTTATTGCATATGTTGACAAATATATTTTATTAAGAAAGCTGACTATGGAAATCTGAATCAATGTGTACTATAGTAAAAACATCAAGTTTTGGCAATTTGGAATGAATTTGAACAACCCTTAGTAAGCAACCAAGAAGATAGTGTTTCAGCTTGATGTTGCCTGTTAGGCTCATCTTCCTGATGATAATGTATTGATTATCACATTATCACAGAACTCACAACATATTTTAGCACAATAATTTCCTCTTTATGTTTTGTAAGGAAAACTTAAGGGAAAATGCACAAAAATGTGCATGTTCCTGTATATTAACTGCCTGTTTTATTGGCTCCAAACTATATAAAGACTCAGAATTTTTGTGATCTTGTAAAACTTGTTACAGCATTTTAAATGTTTATCATTAGAGCATACTCAAGGGCAGATGGTGGCATGCCATTTTAGAACCACCTAGAGGCACAAAAATTGTCCTGTGTTTTTAATTTTGGCAGATGTACATGGCCCCTTGGCAAACTTCAGAAAATAGCTAAAAGACTCACACCTTCAAAACAGATTGTATTTATAGAGGGACATGTGCAGTTCAACAGGGGAGGGGCTGCGGATGTCAAAATCAGTATGATGGAATACAAATACATAGTACAGCTGGCTTAAAATTTGAATATGAAATTACCTAAACTGCTTTACTGTGTTTTTCCTTTACTCACAGAATTTTAATGTCTTCTATGTCATTATTTTCAGAGTAACATCACCATAAATTTTAATGAACAAATGCTTTTCAACTAATTTCTTTTCAGTAAAAGGTCAGCCTTTGCATACATTGCCCAGTTGTACCATCCCTTCTAAACATTCACAGTCATAATTTAGCATATTGATGGTAAGCAGTCTAATAACCACTGCATCTCAACTTCAGTAGTGGAAGGAATTTTTAAGAGTTCAGTCATCACATTTCCCTTTAAGTTTCTAAATTGATGAGTCTCATTTTTCTCATTTTCAAGTAATGTCTCCATTGCCATCTCTTCTCCTTCCTCTAGCTTTCTTTTATAGTAAGAAACCACAAATACTTACCTAACAGCACTCTTTCCAAATTTGCATATTTACTGATGCTGTTTAAGGGTAGGCCTTGGAGGCTGTACTTAGTTTAACATGTTATTATCGAATGAATAAAGAACTTTTGATGTCTCAGATAACAGAAATACCAATGTCTTAGATATTGGATGAGGCAACCTCTGGAGTGCTAGGTGTCATCTAGTTTGTAGCAACTTCTCATCATCTTCAAGACTGTAGTAGAAAGGCAGTCACAATTAACATTTGTGTTAGAGGTCTGCCTGGTTGATTTTCTCATCTGCTCTTTGATGCTCGTAATCATTAGCTGGCTTTCCTCAAAGCTGGCTTGCCCAGTTAGGCACTGCAAACTCATGACCCTTAATTAAAATTCACTATTCCTTTGACTTCTTCCTTCTGGGTCTTTTAAGTATCTAATTGACTAAAATTGTGAGTTTAGATGAGGAAGGAGCCAAAGCTTAGAAATTGAAATGAATTGAGATCATTTTCTTTTATAATGAAAGCAATAAAATGGGCTGGGTCAGATCTAGGAATTGTAGAAACATGTAAAAGCAAAAAGTTAAAGTTTTTATAAGTAATCATTTTTCTTAAGGAAAGTTTGTAAGAATAAAATTATAATTTGATTCCACATATGAGATGTTTATGTGTCCTTTCATTAGCTGTCAGTTCATGACTCCCCCAATGTTATAAAATACTCTTCTGCAACTACATTAAATTCCAAAATACTTATGCTTCTTAAGGTAATTGAACATATAAAATATTTTCTGAGTAGCAGTTTGTGTTCTGGGCATTGAATCCATAACAGAAAACATTTCTCCTGGCACAGCTCTTATGCACTAATTAATAAAATACCTTAGAAATAGTAGCATGACTTTTTTTCATGTGTTTCCGTGTGTGTGTGTGTGTGTGTGTGTGTCCTTTCTGTAGCCACTATTACCTTGATGCAGAAAAACTTACAAGGAGACAGACTCTTATGAGATCAGGCCTATTTAATTCACCTCATGGAGGGTGGTGAATCCAGAGGCTCAAGAACTCAGGACACTCCAGAGGAGGTGTTTCTCTTACCCAAGACTCCAGTCACCACTCACTTTATAAGGAGGTAAACGATCAAGAGGTGTGGGACTCCTTCCTATTATGGCTGCCCACAAAGTCACCTAGGGGACTTCCTGGTGTGGTTAGTAACTCCTGCATCAATCATACTGCTGCAAGTAATGTAATATACCCAGAGATTCATATAGCTGGGTCAGGAGAGAATGCTTTTCTTGTTTCCCTGAGCTGCTCCATCTGTAGTCAGTACACACTTAATTAAACCACCTGAGCATAACTTGTGAGATACATTAGAGATTCTGGTTGATATTTCAGTGAAAAAAATATGTGAAAATGTGAGGATTATTTTGTTTTTAATCCCCTGCAATAATTTATTTTGCTTTTATAGAATGAAGTGTAAACATTTAGTTACATAAGCAAATGTAAATTTTTCTAATATAGCCACCAAGTTAATTTAACCACAGATGATTTTGCAAGCCATATGCCTGCCTCTTTAAGACATCTTAATATGTATTATTAAATGTCAAATGGAATACTTCTAATGATTTAGGGTTCTAGAAATCTCCAAGGTTGTCACTGCATAGCAGCATATACACACGAAATGATGTAAAGTCCACCAGTCCATTGAACTTGATACTATTTCTTTACAATTTTAAAGTGAAAGCATGTCATCATAGATATTGGACAACATATTTAAATCAATATGGTGGCCATTTAAGTCCCAGCAAACACAATCTGATTCTCTTCCTTTTTGAGCTGATTGTTTCAGATTCTAGAAAATAGGAGCTAATTATAAGAAGCTCACCAAATAAAATGAATGCCAGAGAAATAGTTGTTTAGGGTATTACACAAGGTGGTCTCTTAGTAAATTAAATTTAGGGATCCATACATCCTGAGGAAAATCTTCTGTACACTAAACACAGGCAGTAAAGAAACACTATTTCTATACAGCTCAGTAGTGCACTTGGGCAGCCAAAACTAAAAGGAAAAATGTCTTCAGGGGATGAGCTACAGCATTTTCTTCTTATTATTGTTTCTAGAAACATCTCCAGGGGATGAGCTCCTCTTAATAAGACAGCCATGTACAAGAAGACAGCCAGAATTAAAAACCTACAAAACGTAATGAAATTGAATGATGCCTAATACTTAGATTCTTCAGTATGGCCTTTAATATTCTTATATTTTCCACTATAATCACATTGCTTGAACAGAATGGCTTGGGGGCACAAGTCATTCTGATCAAATCAAATATATTTGTTTTGGCAACATCCTGGCCTTGGTTCCCACTTTCTGAAAAGGAACACATTCTGTCATTGCATAAAGGATAAAGAGTCTGCAGGGCAGAGAGCTGTCGTGTGGCCACAATGCCACCATATTTAGGAATAAACAGACTGAGAACATTGGCAAGATAAGCTAATTAACGACTAGTATTTCAGGTGATATTATTGGGACATACATATGGGAGGGCTTGGAGGGAAGAAAAGAAGGAAAGCATGTTGATTTATATATAATCTCAAAAATTAAAAAAAAAATTAAAGATATAAAAAAAAAATGATGTTAGCGGATGTAGGAAGTGGACTTAGACGAGACTCTGTGGGATTAACTTCAAACCCCTGCCCAGATCCAGCCAATGGACAGGACATTCTCCACAGCTGAGTGGAGAGTGGGGACTGACGTTCTCACGTACTCTGGTGCCCCATATTTGACCATGTCCCCTGGATGGGAAGACCTGGTGGCACTCAGAGGAAGGACAGCAGGCTACCAAGAAGAGACTTGATACCCTATGGGCATATACAGGGGGAGGAAGTCCCCCTCAGTCACAGTCATAGGGGAGGGGAGTAAGGGAAAAATGGAAGGGAGGGAGAGAGGAATGGGAGGTTACAAGGGAGGGGATAAACATTGAGATGTAATATGAATAAATTAATAAAATACAATTTTTAAAAAAAAGTGGAAGATAAAAAAAGAATTCTAAGTGGAATACAAGATACACAGTAGTAATGCTGAATATATCATGGGAAAAGAACTCTTTTTCAAAAATCTATTAATCCTTAGAATCAACGAATGGCTGGTTGGTAGCATGGAGAGCTACCGGTTTTGAACTGAAGCCTAAATGTAACTTTCTATGTATCAGATATTATACCTATATTTTGATCACCCATACTATCTGTGTAGAAATCGAGAAATGGGAATGTGCTGGTTTTTTAATTGTGGCTGGTAACACTAAATATATAAAATAAATGTCTTTGCTTTTTTTAAAACAGTTTTTGCTTCGGTTGTATTGTGAAGGAAGGTGAGTTAGCTTCTTTTAAGAGCTGTACCTAGAAAGTACAAGCTACAGTTCATGAAAAAGAAGCATCATCGTTAGCATCTCCAAATGGACAACCACTAAAAGATTTATCACTCTGATAAATTTTGGTAAGGTAGGACAATATTGACTAGCATCTTACTGCATTAGAACTATAAACAAACAAACAAACAAATAAATAAATGCAAAACTAAAAACCAAAAAGCAAGAACAAGCACCACCCACTGGATTTGTATAGCACAAATAAAATGGTAGATGGGCAAATGGTGAGATCACATAATATAAGATATGGGTGCCTCTATGTTTCTATATATCTGGATGACTAAGTGACAAACTCACCAAATCATCATAATTTCCTTTGTTCACTCTCATCCTGCTTTATCCACTTCAAGAATAACGATGCTCCACAGCTCTGAGATTTGCATTAGATCAAGCATTTTGAGCCCCCAAGCTGAGGAGGCACTGTGCATCTCTGCAACCTCCACTGTGTGTCCATGTAACCTCCCTACACCTATGAGCATTCTGGATTTTGCTTTTTTCTAGCCATGGAATTCTGTTGCCCTCATTCCTTCAGGACGGTGGCATTCTAGCCCTAAAGTTATGGACAGTCTCTTGTTGGGGAGGACTAGTCTCAATAAATTTTTACACGTGTCTCCCCAACTCAGACCCAGAAAGACACGCATGGTATATACTCACTTATAAATGGATATCAGCCAGATAATACTGGATAACCACAGTACTCCAATACAGAGACCTAGGGTATCTAAATACCAAGGGGAACCTATGGAATATGCCTCATTCTTATTCCAAAGGTCATATAGACTAGGCACCAGAACCAGCTGAAGAGAATAAACAAGGGAGCCTACCATAGAGGTCTTCTGAAGGACTCCACCCAGCAGGGGATCAAAGCAGATGCTGAGACTCACAGGCAAACTTTGGAGTGAAGTTCAAGGATTCTTATGGAAGAGTTGGTGGACAGAAGGCCCTTGAAAGAACAGAAGCTCCACGAAAAGATTAATGGAGGAAACAATCCAGGCCAGGAGGAGGTGGGGGTTGGCAGCAGAGACCGATGCACCAACCAAGGACCATGCATGTTGAGGACCTAGACCCTCTGCTCAGATGCAGTAGATAGGAAGCACACTCTCCCTGTAGGTCTCACAATATGGGAAACAGGGGCTACTTCTGAAATGGACTCCACTGCCCAGTCATTGAACACTTCTCTGTGGCAGGCAGCCTTACCAGGCCACAAAGGAAGAGGATGCAAGCACTCCAGCTGAGACAGTAAGGGAGGTGGGTCCCCTTCTCTGAGTACTAGAGGAAGGGGGAGGATGGAATGATGAAGAGAGGGTGGGACCAGGAAGCAACAAGGGAAGGGATACAATTGTGATGTAAAGTGAACAAAATACAAAACAAAAACAAAAACAAAAAACATGCATGTACTACTGTCCCTTAATAGTCATGAGATTGGCAACCATTGCTTCTACCACAATTACTCTTTGGAATGTCTTTTTGTTTATAGTGGTCTTAATGTATTTGAGTGGGAACATGACTATCCTGCAACCAAAAATGAGAACTACATCAACTTTTCCCTGATTTGGTTGTGCGTTGCCACATCTCTATCATACTGTTTATCACTATGCCTGCAATTTCTGGATACATTTTCTTTGTCAGTATCTTTCACAATTGTGCCATAAGCATGTACCAGGGCCTGGACAGATCCATGCTAAATGGGGTCCCAGACCTGAGAAGGGCAAGTGGACATGAGCCTCCATCCTTTCCCAAGACCCTTCCATTGATCAATGCTTGCAAGGGAAAAACCAGTTTTCTCTATTGAATCTCCGTGGTCGTACAAACCACATTTACATAAGAGCAGGCCATGCCCAGCAGTAAATAGTCTATGCCAAACAAACTAACTCAGTCGTCTTTGAAGATTTTTTGTCTCATGTCGTACTCCTTCCATCACTCCTTCCTTCTTTCCCTCTTTCCTTCCTTTCTTTTTCTTTCTATCTTATCTTACCATCCTTTTGCTTGTATGCTATGATTTCCATTTTGTGTTTTTTTATGTTTGTGTTTGTACTTCTTGTACTTTTTTCTTTCCTTTTCAATTCTGATTTGTCTGTTTTTTATTTACATGTTTGTTTCCTAAAGAGAAAAAAAGACAGCTTGGACTTAGGAGGGTAGGAAGTAGGGGAATTTAGAAGGAGACACAGAGGGGAAAGTATAATAGAATACATTGTACAAACATTATTTTGAATAAAAAATAAATTACTAATAAAAATTCTGCCACAAAGGAGGGTATAGTAGTATATGCCTGTAATCTTAGCGTCAGAAATTCTGAGGCAGGAAGATCACAAGTCTGAAGTTAGCCAGGTCTACATGAGAGTTGCATTCCTGCCTAGATAATACATAAAAACTCTGGAAGGAAAAAAAAGAGTGTTGTGACAGACTGAACACATGCAGCTAAGCATGCTGAGACAGACCTAAATACACATGGTTCCGCTGACTCCTGCAGTGAAACCTGGGGCTCCTTACCTACAGTTCTGCCTAGCAACACCAATCATTGCAGTAACCCTGTGAAATTGGCCACACTACCAATCATGGCATTTTATGTATTCAGTCAGTATATTCTGTGCCTGCTTAGAAAATCTAGAGTTTACTTTATCGATATAAATCAATACTCCCCTCAGAGATTTGAGAAGGAATAAAACTTAAATACCTGAGTGAACCAGAAGTGTAGGTTAGCAGCTTCCAGAATGAAAAAAATGACTGAGACAGTTTACTGACTGAACAGTCACTCAACACTCTCTATAACATTGGAGCATCATCTTCAGCCTTCTGGCCCAATAAGACCAGACAGTTTAGTGTTTCAATTAAGCTTAGTAGGTTAGAGCTTAAGATGTTTTTAGATCAGAATAGATGTTTTACATTAATAGAGATGAGATATGATAGATATGGATTTTCATTCAGAAATTTAGATCCAACAAGATAGGAAAGATGTTTAAGTTTTCCAAATACAAATAGCCAAAACACTATAAATGTAACATTTATATAATTCCTGAGTGTCTTGTGGTTCTTCCTGCTGCATGTAGTTTATTTTATTCACATGTAATAATATAAGTATATACATTAAAAAAGAAACATTAAAAAATGAAAAATAAAATAAATTAAGTTGAAAAAAAAATCAATACTCCCACACTGAAAGGGGGAGACTTCTTGATCAACTAGTAAAATGAAAGAGAATGGGACTAATGGAGTAACTGTCCACAAGCAAAGAAAGAGACTGATAGGACAAGAAGTTTCCAGTAAGATTATAACATCATTATTCATTCTCTTTGTTCTGGATCAGTGTTTTGAAACATGGTTTTGAATAACCCAGGCTTGCTTCAAATGGATTAAGTAGTTAAGGTTGGCTTAGACCTCTTGTTCCTCCTCACAGGTACCTCACAGGTACTGAGGTTACAAACAAGTACCATCAAGCTGGAGCTGACAGTTTAGTTAAGATGGTGCTGTGCTTACTAAACATTCACAAGCATCTAAGCTGGGCATGGTAGGACAACCCTATAATCACAGCACTTGGGAGTTAGAGGCAATAGGGTCAGAAGTTCAGGGGAGTTTTTGATTCAGGGTTAGCATGGACTACATATGATCAATGCTCTACACACACACACACACACACACACACACACACACACGAGAGAGAGAGAGAGAGAGAGAGAGAGAGAGAGAGAGAGAGAGAGAGAGAGAGAGAGGAGAGAGAGAGAGAGAGGAAGAAGAAGAAGAAGAAGAAGAAGAAGAAGGAGGAGGAGGAGGAGGAGGAGGAGGAGGAGAAAAAGGAAGAGAAAACAACTATAAAAACACTGTGACCTCCAATATATATATTTAAAAGCAGCAAATACAATTTTCATGTGAATGATACTTTCCTTATACTAGAAGAAAAGTATCATTTTTCCATCACATCAGGAAATAGAATCTAAAGGTAATGTGTACAAGCAAATATTGCCAGTCAGACCCAGCTTTGTTTTATTAGTCCTCTTGCGACCAAAGTAACCAACCATCTAAGCTCATTTGTCTTGTCACATATTCATAATATACAGATGCATTCTTTGTCTTATGAATGTTCCTATACTAGATAGAAGTTATATTAAATGAATGTTTGACCTTTTATACTATTGCACTTTCTTCCTGTCCATCTCATTTTTAGGTCTAGCTAAATGAACCGTCTAAGAAGGCTGGCTCTATAGCTCAGCACTAGAGCACTGCTGAGCATTCATGAATCCACAAGTTCAACACCTAACACTTGTAAAATGGAACAAACACCCTCTCAGAGCATGATGACAGGTCCTAATTCCACCTGCCATAGAATGTCAGACTCACATGGAAAGAATTCTGCAGAAAAATGTGATAAGGGACACAGAGCACTGGGAGCATGTTTTCTGTCTTTGAACTACACAAATGCTTAGGACAGTCCATGTTTTATGGGATGGAATAACAAATCGGAAGGTTACAAAAGTTACATTTCATTTTCTTTCTTCTTTTCTCCATCTAAAATTGTGCTGGTGACATAGAACTGTGGGTTAAAAATAGCTGGATCTAGAAAGCATTGCCCTTGACTTTTAGAATATTTTTGATAAAGCAGAAGCATTCGTATTGAACACAGTGTTAACAGTGTTTATGAAGACAAAGATGTACTGCTTAGAGTCACTGGCACAGCAGAGCTCAAGCGCTAGACGTCAAAGTCAAATGCACATTAAATTCCTAGGAACATGACAGTGCACAGTAATGTCTGAGTAGGGCAGAATTTATAAAAGCAAGATGAAAAACTAACACCTATAACCTGCCAATCTAAATTAATAGAACAAAGGAATATAAAAGCTACTGTGTAGCAGGTAGGTTCAAACAAAATAATAAAGTGTTAGCAACCATATGCTGTGTCAATCACTCATAAAAAAAAACCCAATTAACTAAGAATGAAAAGTAGAATAGCTTAAAAAATCAAATGTGTTTTTAAATAGGCTGGATAATGTCATAAACACAAGTAGAACACTGGCTGTTGACATGAAGTACCAGATAAAAAGATTCTAGAAAGCACTAAATCTGTGGGACTTAATATCTCTATATGGACAATGATGACTCCTTTAGGTGAAAATATTAATATTAATGCTAGCCTCTCTTACTACAAATGCAAATTACAATGTTTTATATATGCAACATAATAGCCAATGTAATATGTACTTTTATAATAAAAACACAAATTAGTTAAATAATAGAATTGAAAGAGAAAATTAAAATTAAGTTATATCCAATTACTAGATCACACAAGTGTCTACTTCTGTGGCTTTAAATTTCTCTCAGTGTCTCTCTCTCTCTCTCTCTCTCTCTCTCTCTCTCTCTCTCTCTCTCTCTCTCTCTCCTCTGACTCTCCCTCTCTCACTTTCTCTCTTATGTGGGTGTGTGTGTATACATGTATGTGAACATATATGTATATGAGCATATTGAGTTGTATATATACATGTAAATATATATTCTTAGTAAATATAGACAGGATGAAGTCAATTTTCTGAAAAATTAATTCTTACAATGGAAAATAAAATGTCATATACTGGAATAAAAACTGGCACAATGCTAAGTCCTTACTTCTGGTTAAACATTTCCAGTAGATGTACAAATTTATGTCCTGTGCTGGTGTCACAACAAAGCGTGAATTATTAAGAGAGCCAGTGAACACAGTTGCTGGGCTTTTTCATAAGTATGTTAACCAGTGTCTTCTACCAAGTGTGTTAAATCTGAGAGGTCTCTGACTGTCCATATGGACTCCTCTCTGTATTAAAAAAGGCACACATACTAAGCTTGCCAGACATGGCTGTTGCTTTTATAATGTTCTGATAAAAGTTCACATCACTTACAATGCTAGAGCTAATCACTTGGATCTGGAAATCATGGGGAAATATATATATATGATATTGATTCTGGTAGCAAATGATTGTATAAAATGCATTGCATTTATTAGTAAAGACTGCTACACATTAAAAATACTAGTGGCAAGCTTACTTCAGCAGAAGTCAAATAAATCCTATTATTAATATGTTCCCAATTGTTCAAAAGCTTTAATAAATGTGCTTTACCTAAAAATTAAAACAGCTATGACATAAACACAATTTACAGGGTTTTACAATATCAAAAAACAGTTTTCAAATATAGTGACTGTAGGAACATTAAGCAAGAGAGTTTTAACTTGTATACAGCTGCTATTGCATGGTTTTCCCAGTGTTGTGAAGGAGAAAAGGAAGAAGAGAGAGGAGACTGGACAAATGGTGAAGATTCAGAGATGCAGAGAGAGCAATCTTTTACAGACATACCCTGGCAAATTTACTAACATTCATTTCACAAAACACATTTTTTTCTATCCCACACATCAATTTGGCTCTATTATACTCATAAATTGGCTTCTTTTTGTGACTTGGTTCTTCCCCTTCAACTGCTAGCCTCCTAATAGAAAGGAAAGGTATTATTAGACGTATAGAAAAAAGCCAGATAATAAACCAGTAATATTTCTTACTTATACCCTAATATCTGCTTTTCAGTCCTCGCCATGCCTTGGTGACCACACACCGTTACGAATAATTAGGCATGACAAGCTGATCCAGAGACCCTGATCTTTCAGGGAATGGTTGGTTTGGGCAAAGAACATAGAGCTGCACAAATACTGTTACTCGTTAGTCTGTAATCTCACACAGGGACCTTGAAATCCTGCCCAATACTACCAATGTCCATAAATTTAAGTCATGGAAGAATTAACTGTGATGAACTTGTAAATAAATCTTTTTTTCTTGAAAAATTATGACCATTTTGTACCTTTAAAATTATGGTAAAGAAAAAAACTGAAATAAACAGCTACATATGAACATGTATGTTTTATATAAAGAAATATAATTTAAAAAACTTACTCTGGTATATAGGAGTGCTTACATGGATGTACAATAACGTACAGCACATGCTGGAACATACTTATGCACACACACACACACACACACACACACACACACATATATATATGAGAGAGAGGAGGGAATATCTCAAAAGCATGAAATTTGCACCTTTTAAAATCGAGGACTATTTTTAAACATGTAGTATATAAACTGTGTTTTATATAAATTCTGCCATCAAACAGTTTTTGAATTTTTAACTCTGAAGGCAGTATATCACACGTATTACCAATTCTGACTTATAGCACAAGAAATAAAGGACTGCTGAATCAATATTATAAATTAAGTAAATTATTTATACAGAAAATGTTTAAACATGGATATACATCTGCTGGCTCAGTCTATGTCTGCAAGGAATAATTTCATTAAAATGTATGCATAATAACGATCAATGTGCAAATATTACACATTAAATTTATGTTAAATCATATAGTCAATCTAGAAATGAGTGAGAATTATAAGGCACTGTATATATATATTTTTGTGTTTTCAAGACAGGGTTTCTCTGTGTAGCCTTGGCTGTCCTGGACTCACTTTGTAGGCCGGGCTGGTCTCAAACTCACAGACATCTGCCTGCTTCTGCTTCCCGAGTGCTGGGATTACAGACATGCGCCACCACCGCCCATCTAGGCACTGTATAATCTTATAGAAAAATGTTTGTGGGATGTGGAAGGGGAGGAGAAGGGTTAGTGAGGAGATGGAGAAGGAGGAGAGAGAGGAAAGGTAGGGAGGAGAGGGAGAGGAAAAAAAGGAAGAGATGCCTGTGTTCCCTGTGGGTACCTCCTCTTTTCCCTCCTATTATTTCATCTGACTGATGCCAACTGTATTTAGGGTGTGTTCTAAGCCCTTTATTTAATTTGCTATGGACATATCTTCATAAACATAACCAGATATGTGCTTTATTAGCTTCTTCATAAACCTCAATCCAAACATTCTATCATTGATGATTAACCATAAGGATATGATGTGACAACATCAGTAAGTTCTGGTTTACAGTTTATTATACTTTCACTTTTGTCTCATTTTACTAGCAATGAATAGAGATACCAGGCTGGCTTGTTTGTGTGTATTTTGCTTATGAAATAGATCATAAGACAATTAAGGAATATATAGCCCTTCTCTCCAAAACAATGAAATAGTTCTGAAACATACATCCAGAATTTTCCCTTCATCTATCTTTGTTCTAGTCCTTTCAAACCAGTCAGAATTTATTTGAAATGTCAGCTTCAGTAAAAAGCATTTCCACATTCTTAAGTTAAATTTTTATGTGGAAAATACAATAGGTTTAAGCACTCAAATTCTTTTCCATGCTAAAGTTTATCATTGCTAGTGACTATGCTCAGTCTACAGTTTAAGATTTCTATGAGCTCTTACTTGTGTCTTCTTCCTGTCTGTGTTCTCTGTGTTATACTTAGGAGTATATATGTATATGCACAAATGCGTGCAATAACAGTTAATGAAAAGTGAGGCATGAATCTAAAAGAGAGCAAAGAGGTGTATGGGTGGGTGAGTTGGAACGTGGCAAAGGGAAGGGAGAAATGTAATTATTTTATAGATGCAAAATATGTATTGAAGGAAAGAAGATTTCTCTTTTAAAACTTAAATGTGCTGGCACATACTCACAGATAGTCAGACACTGGCCCAACAGTGATGTTCCCTGAAAGTCTTCACATAGCAGGAGATTGGGATAGATACTGGGACTTCCTATTCAGACTCTAAGTGAGAGAGGTTAGGGGAGAATGGGGAAATAGAAGGATCCAGAGGGCTTTAGAAACCTACAAGAAGACCTTTAAGACTGGCACATCTGGATCCAGGTGGGTCTGCACAAACTACTGTACCAACCAAGGACAATGCATGCAGTAAACCTAGACTCCCTATCCAGATCTAGCCAATGGACATCACATTCTCCACAACTGCGTGGACACCGGGTACTGACTCTGTCATGAACTCTGATGCCACCTATTTAATCATGTCTCCCTTGGTGGGGAGCCCTGGTGACACTCAGGAAGAGTAAGCAGGCTACCAGGAAGAGACCTGATAGGCTGTGATCTTATAGTGGAGGCTGAGGTCCCCTTCTGTCACAGACCTAGGGGATGAGAATAGGATGAAAGAGGGAGAGAGGGGGAATGGGAAGATACAAGCAAGGAGGTAACAATTGAGATGTAATCTGAATAAATTACTTAAAATAAAAAAAACTGAAATGTGCAATTACTGTTCAGATCACACACACTAATATAATATCTTCTCTCTATCTCTGTCTGTCTGACTGTCTGTCTGTCTGTCTGACTGTCTGTCTCTCTCTCTCTCTCCTTACACAAAACTAGGAAAGAGTGACAGAGAGAGAGAGAGAGAGAGAGAGAGAGAGAGAGAGAGAGAGAGAAAGAGAGAAAGAGAGAAAGATTCAGTTTTACTTTCATCTTTAATAATAACCTTTGTTATTGTAAATTATTGTATCAGTCACATAAAATGGCATGGAATGAGTATGATGAAATGAAAGTAATAGTGAAATTTGTTTTCAGAGCAATGTCCCAAAATTTGAGGGGAAAATATTGAAAGAAATAGGACACTGAAAAAAGATTCAAGATACTTGTGTGAAGGAGTTTGCAAGTAATTTGGTAATTAGTTAATGATGGAATCATCTAAAATTAAGTTGAATGAGCAAAGGACAAATTTTATGTGACAATTTGTTATTTTCATACTTATTTCACACTCATTTTATAACCTTAAAATTATAAATATGGAAGCTGGGGCATAGTGGTGCATGCCTTTAATCCCCGCACTTGGGAGGCAGAGGCAGGCGGATCACTGAGTTCAAGGTCGGCCTGGTCTACAAAGAAAGTCTACGAAAAGAAAAGAAAAAAAAGATAAATATATATTATTTATTTACCCTAAATAATACTTATGTTAATAAATGAATGCCATATGACTAAACAAACAAAAAGGAAAACCTAGCTATGTGTGGTGGCACATGCTTGTAATCCCAGCACGCAGGAAGGTAGAGGCAGGAATATCTCTGTGAATTTGAGGCCTGCTTACTACTCTACAGAGTGAGTTCAGAACAGCCCGGGCTACACAGGGAAACCCTGTCTCAAAAAACAAAACAAGACAAAACAAAATACATTAATAAGGTGCTTAGCTGGAATAATATGTAATCAAATCTTAATGCAATTCTTAAAACAATTCTTTGAACACTCAATGTTAAATTTTATTGATTTCTAAAAGTTTTGTTTTTAATGTTGGCACCACTAGATGTAAAAATTAAAAAAATATATGAGAATTCAATAGTTTCATATAGCCCTGTCATTATTCCTTCACTTACTCCTGGAAGCCCTCCCAACCAAAACTAAAGCTTTAACATCTGTATAACTTTATGAAACATTTATTTAGGAAGCTATATTTTTAATAGCAAATTACTGTCTTCAAAAGTGGCTTAATTAATTCTAGTTAATACATTTTTATGATTTCTCATCCTTGTAATGTATTTCTTAACATATGTGTATAAAATCAACTGTATTTTAAGGGCATGCTTTATTCATGTGAATGCTTTGAATAATTCACACTTATCTTGTATCTTTGGCGTAAATGAGTGAGATTCTACAAGTATAAGAAAAATATTTTTCAAAAATTATTTTCCGAAGAAGTTTTAATTACTTATGTAGATTGTGGTCTATAAAAAACGATTTTTATGATGTTAAGACTATAATTTTTAAAAAGTTTATGTAAAAGATAGGTACAATCCTGAGCAAAAGTATAGTGTGGTTATGGATATGTATTTCTGTGTGTGCATGTGCAAAACAAAAATTATAATCCTAAAAGAATTATCTAAGTTTAGTTATTTTGGTTTTTGCCCCCTATTCTACACCTGATATTTCTGTTACCTCAGATAGGAAATTATTCATGTGCTTTGCATGTACACTACAATTTTTAGCTTCCTTCATTTTCTGAAAGCTCTTATAACTTGTAATAAATTACTTTGCTTTATATATTAGAATATTTACAGTTTTATAAATTTAAATTCAAAAACACTCAACAGAAAACAAACATTCCATTAAAAATCATTGACATATTTTAAAAAATGAATTTCTATTCATAAACCAATTAAAAGAAACATTTAGTAGAATAAAATTATATTTGGGCATATACTCATATTATTTCTGAGCCATTTGTGTTTTTTTCATTTGATAACTCTTATTAGCTTCCATTTTTTTTAATTTCAGTATGTTTATCTATTTTTTGTTTGTTTGTTGGGTGGTTTTTTTTTGTTTGTTTGTTTGTTGTATTTTATCTCTTTACATTTTAAAGAGAAGACAGGACCATAAAGAATATCCTCACAACATATTATAGTTACAACATACACACACACATGCACACACACTCAAACACCTCAAATACACATAGATATGTAAATATCTATGTGTATATCTGTATATACATATATTTATACATATATAATATATTTAATATTTGATATCAGATATTAAATCAAAATGGAATCAAAACTAGTCAGAAGTGATAAATTTACTTCATGCTTGTAAAACAAGCACTCCATCATGAATCAATTATAATTTTAAACATATACACATCAAACATGATTTCAGCTAATTTCTTCCAACAGGAATTACCAGATGTAAATCCACAGATTAACTCCAAGATATCTCAATTTCACTGTCACCATGAGACAGATCATCTGGATGAAAAATAAACAGACGTCTATAGAATATTTTCCTCCAAAACTTAACAACATACATCTTTCTCAGCAACTGAGAGAAATTTACCCAAAATAGACATATTCTACCACAAAGCAAGCTTCATCAAATACAGAAAAATTGAGGTAACACCCTGTGTTCTATCTGGGTATAGCGGAATAAACCTAGACAAAAGTAGCAGGAAAACTACAGGTAGCATACAAACATGTAGAGATTAAGAAAGACGCCATTGGGTAATAAATGCATCCCTAAAGAATTAAAACATAAAATAAGACTTCTGAGAATGGAATGAAATAGAAAACACAGCATACCAAAATCTCTGAGGCAGCTGTAAGAGGAAATGTTATAGGCCAAGGGCCTACATAGAAAATTGAGAGGTATAAATTCAATAACTTAATTACTTACTTAAGGCCCAATAAAAAACAAGAAGAATGAATAAGAATAAAACAAACCCAACAGCAGTAGGTGGGGAGAAATAATTAAGATCATGGAATAAGTTGTTGAAATAAAAAGGTCAATGAAAACAAGAGTTGATTTTGAAAAGATAATCAAGGTTTACAAACTGCATCCAAACTAAGGAGAGAAGACCTAAATGAACAAAATTAAAAGACTGAGATCAAAACAAACACCAATGAAATCCATAAAATGTAACAATATATCTTTAAAAACTCTATTCAACTATATTGCAAATTGAAAAGAAATAGACAAAGGTCAAGGTATGTATTTGGTTGTCAAAATTAAGTCAGGATGAAGGAAATATAAAAAAAATCTATAACCATCAATGTGCTTGAAGCTATAATAAAAAAGTCTTCTTTAAAAAAATGTGCCGAGGACCAGCTTTCTACCAGACCTTCAGATAAGAACTAATACCAAAACTACTCAATTTTTCTATAAACTAGAGTATAGGGATTGCTTCCAGTCTCTTTTTATAGAGTCAGGATTATCCTGTCATTTAAACAGATAAGGATATGGCCAATAAAGAAAATCACTGACTAGTCTCACTGGAGAACATAGAACAGCCGTTCTTAATAACCGCTGGCAAACTAATTTCAAGAATATATTTAAAAATCATGTACCGCTAACATGTCTACTGGATTCCAGAGATGCAGAGAAGGTTCAGCATGCTTAAATATATAAATGCAATGTGTCATATAAAACCAGTCAAGGACAGAAATCACATAATTAACTCAATAGACACAAAGTCTTTGGACAAAATCCAACATCTTTCATGATTAAACTAGTGTAATGCCTTGGCATTGGAGGTGAATATCATAACATAAAATGATTATATTCACCAAACCTATGGCCCACATCATGTTAAATGGAGAATCACTCAAAGCATTCTGAGCTAAGGAAGAAGAGAAAGTGCCCTCTGCTTCCTCTATTCAATATACTGTTTGAAGTCTTAGAACAATAAAACAAGAGAAGCAAAGAAAATGGGACAGACATAAGAAAAGAAATGAAAGCACTTGTGTTAATAATTCTCTCCATAAAAAAATCCAGAGAGTAAACAAAACAAAACAAAACACTTGGATTTCATAAACACATCCAGAAAAGTGGCAAGAAACACAATTTTCACTAAAAAAAAAAAAAAAAGTAGTATGGCAAACATACTGAAAAAGAAATCAAAGACTCGCTCTCCTTGACAAGACTTCTGAAACACTTCAGAAATCACCATAAGACAATGATGGGAGACAATAATGAGACATTTCCAATGCTCATAGATCGGAAACATTCATAATATGAATATGCTTACCAAAAGCATTATAAAGACTTAATGCCATCACAATCAAAATTCTAGGTCATTCTTCAAAGAAATCCTAAAATATATTTGATAATAAAACTGTAAACCCTACTGTAAAGCCCCACAGCTGGAGAACAGCTGCTCAAAACATACTCAAGGTAATTGAGATGATAGATTTTAGGACTGGTTGATTTAAGTACATGGTGATTTTTCTCCAATTATTTATAATATGTATTTTAATTAAAATATTATATAGTTGTTGCTGGAGAGATGGCTCAGCAGTTAAGAGTGCCTCCTTCTATCATAGGGAGTCTGAATTCACTTCCATGCACATATTTTGGATAGTTTACAACTACCTATAACTCCAGCTCTGGACTATTCAATGCTCAATTCCTACCTCCACAAGCATTCACTTACAGGCTACAAATATACACACATACAAATATAAAAATCATTATATGGAAGGCAAAACACTAAGGATATTCCAAACAATCATGAACAGAAAGAATACCACGGGAGATATAGGTATAAATAATCCAGATTATACTATAGAACCATAATAAAGTATAAGCAGCATGGTCCTGGCACAAAACATACAAACATATATTTATAGAATAGAATAGGTCCCCATAACCACAGTTTTCTGATTTTGTATATAAATACCAAAAGTGTATATTAGAGAAACAACAACAGTTTTAACAAATAGTGAGGACTAGGAAGCTTCAATATAAACATAAAAAAATAAAACTAGATCCTACTTCTCATCTTACACAAAACCAATTCCAAGTAGGCCAAGGATCTTTATTCTTGAGATGAGAAGTAATGCCTTGAAATTCTGAAACTGCTGGAAAAAAAAAAAAAGTTGGGTATATTTTTCAGCATTCAAGCTCAGGTGGAGACTTTCTAAAGAGGACTCTGGTAGCACAAGAAATACGGCCAACAATTGACAAACAGGATAATGAAATGAAAACAGTTCAATTTAGCAAAAGAAGCTGTCAAGTGAGTGAAGAGTCATCCCACAGAATAAGGAGAAGGACTTGCTAGCTAAATATCTGAATGAAGATAAATGTCTACACTATACAATGAACTCAAAAACTTAAACAGCAAAAACCAAACAAATCGGCTATTTAGAAAAACGAAACAAAACCAGGTTGCAGAACAAACATCATTTTCAAACAAAAAACACAAGTGGCTCAGGAACACATATTAAAAATTCAACATAATCATTTAGATATGCAGATTAAAATATTTTATAATTTTATCTAACTCCAGCCAGAATGGATATCTTGAGGAATACAAAAGAGATATAATGCTTTGATGGATATGAGGAAAAAGGAAGGCTTATACGATATTAGTTGTTCATTAGATTAGCTACTTTGGAAATCTGTTTAGAGTTTTCATTTATTAAAAAAAGGAAATAAAACTACATGTGGCCCATTTACACTACTGTGGCACATACTTAAAGCACTGTATATCAAATTAAAGGAATATTTATGTTACTGCCATATTCACAATAATGACTAAATGGGCAAAGGCTAAGTGTCCAGCACCACATGGTGAAAGATAAAATGATGTACATATATACAATGTAATGTTATGCAGTTGTAAAGAAAAAACAATTTATGAAACATAGGAGTTACTGGATGAAAATGGGAAAAAAACAAAAACAAAAACAAAAAAAACCTTATGCTGTGTGAAGTAACCTGGGGGTTCTTTCTTGGGAAGACGGGGCTGAGAATTTGATAGAGTTTTCTTCAGCCTAGAAACAGTTTTCCTCTGCCTTCCCGGGGAGGTTAACTAAGGAAGGCTGTATTCTGAGAACCAGTCCTGGAGAAGGCCTGCTCAGCAGGGAGACAGATTTCAGGTCAGATGGTCCAGCTTGAAGGAGTGAAGTGTGGCCTTGAAGTTAGCCAAATTGAGAAACCAAGAGTCTGCCTCCCTTCCAGTTTGGGAAAGGGAGGCTCAGACTTGAGAAAAGGTCAGGTAACCTAGCTCATTTGGTCAAAATAAAAACAGCCTGGAGTCGAAGAGCTAGGTTTTAATTCACTAGAGTTCTAACCAACTTAATCATAAAAGAGAGACAAAGACAGAGAGCTATAACAGAAAGAGAGATGAGAGTGCCAGAATGCTCCTGGAGAGTCCGTCCCACCCTGACACCCCTGGGCATGTAAATTGCAGGAGTCACACCTAGGACACTTGGGGCTTGCCTCTGGGATTGATTCAGGGCAGCTTTGATACGTGTTTCTTCAAAGAGGCAGCTTTGGATACGTTTTGGCCTAAAGTCTACGTGGCTTGCTTAGAAAGTGTCTCTGCAAGAAACTAGCCTTCTGACACATTTTTCTCTAGGGCCTTGTGTACTGTTGCCAGCAGGGGTTACACCTGAATATCTCCCTATCTCCCAGCTTGATGCTTACCAGGAGAGGGCATGTCCTCCACCTTCAACAAAGGCCCACAGTAACCCAGAATTAAAAGGTCAAACTTTCAAGCAGATCCCATCTTAGATTATTTAGTTTTGTTGCTTAAATTCATATTTGAGTACCTATGGAGGATAGGGGACTAGGAAGAAGAAGCTGTGGGAGTTGGGGTTGTCACTTTGGGAGCTACTGAGAAACACAAGTAAGTAGTAAGGTGGTAGGGGATCAGAGAGCTCGGAAGTGTGAAAGAGGGTAGATCTAATGAAGGGTGAATGGAAAAACAAAACAAATAAGCAAATTCATGGAAAGCTTAAATAACAAATACTAAAGAGACATTGAAGGAAGCTTCCCCACATGCTGAGAATGATGCTCCTGCAGGCAGTTTATTACTAAACAAAATTTTCAATGTATACTAGGTGTGTATATCGACATAGAAATTAGTCAAGGAGATGAAGGATCAATGGCTTCTTTAATAATACAGGTTCTTGTCCATCCTCTTGATTGACCGCCATAACTAGAGGGAAAAAGCCTATTTCTAAATACAGGGCACACCTTGCCTGCAAGGTATAAAGAAGTCACACTAGAACTTTCTGGGAACCTCTCTGCCTGGCTGCTTTCCAAAGCAAAGAGAACGAATATGAAAGCTGGTGGGGAAGGAAAGGCGTGAATGGTCTTACCCAGCTGTGAATCTCATGAACCACTTAAACAACCTGCATGGCCAGATGTGCATCGGCATAACAATGGCAAGACTGCTGGTGGGTAACCAACAATCCTATGTGCTTCACAAAAAGGAACTCATGCCTTGCACTGGAAGTTTAGTTAACAGCCAATTCTTTGCAACATTCTAAGCCAATCTGGGGACTTTAATTGCTCATTATAAATTGCTTAATTTTAAAGATTTATATATTTTTATTTTATGTATATACATGCATGTGTATATGTATGTGTGTACCATATATGTGCAGTACCCACAGAAGCCGAAACATGGAATTGAACCCAATGGTACTGGAGTTACAGACAGTTGTGAGCCACCATGTTTATGCTGGGAACCTAATCCAGGTCCTCTTGTAAGTGCCCCAAACCAATGAACCATCTCTCCAGACTGTATATTCTAAATTTTTATGTTTATAATCAGAGAAACCTCTGTTCATAGTGAACAATGGTAAATTCAGAGACTTATTAATGACAAAATTACTAAGAATCATAGACACAGAATTCTGCCTAAATAGGGCAAAGTTGGATGCAGGCAGAGTTGACAGCCAAACTCTGCCAAGACAGGGTAAGAAAGCCCTCAATAGTTCCTGGCTCACAATATGTCTGTCAGATATATTGGGTCAGAAGGCTGAAGAAGATGCTCCAACAAAATAGAAAGTATTGGGTTGACTATTCAGGGAGAAAAATGTCTGTCTTCGTCTCATTTGGAAAGCTGCTAACTTGCATTCCCGGCATATTCAGGTAATCAAGTTTATTCTTTCTCAAGTCTCTGATGGAGTTGAAGACCAGGTAGCTTAGTTTTACAATGAAGCTTAGTTGTTTAGGGGTTAAGTCTTTTTTAGGTCTAGATAGGTGTTTTAAGTTGATAAGGTAATATGTGATGGGTATTGGTTTACATTCAGAAATTTAGACACACCAAGATAGGAAAGAAGTTTTCTTCAAGGCTGTCAAATACAAATAGCCAAAAAAACTAAGACTGTAACATCTATATAATTCCTGATTGTGTCATGTTTTTTCTTGCTATAGGTAGTTTATTGTATATATGTATAATAATATAAATGTATATGTAAAAATTTTAAAAATATATGGAAAAGGAAAAAAAAGAAAATGTAAAATATAAACAATCTAATTGCCTAACAAAGTAGCCTAAATTCGCTACCAGGCACTAGAAATAGAATTTGCCTGGTCTGAATTCAGCTGTTATATAACTGTAAAATACCTCTGGATTTCAGGAAATACTAAGAAATAAAGTATCTCTTTAATTTTTATGCTAAAAGCATGCTGATATGACAACATTTAGTCAAATGGGTTGGGGGATGGTCTGATGTATTTTGATGATAATTAGTAGAAAGCCATCCCTCTTGGGCAGGGCAACTGAGGTAGGTATGGCTAAGATTCACAGGCTTAGAGAGACAGAGTCCTGGAAAGAGGAAGAGGACAAGAGAAGAGAAAGACTACAGAAGGAGAAGAAGGTTGCCATGGGTTAAATTGAAGAGAAACACATGGCAGGCATGGATAGAGATTGAGCCCAGAAGAAGAACATTAACAAGTATTTGGGATTTTGAATGGGAGATAGCTTGATAGAAGTTACTAGAAGCAGATGGCATGGAATTGCGGCAGATATGGGATACCTGCCCCACTATGGTAATTAGTTTACAGGATTAATATTGCCCTGCCCCAGGTTAACTAAAGCTATTTTAAAATATAACAGGTTCTGTGTCTTGATTGATTGCTAGCTGGGCATACTGATAATAGGCATGACAATAAACAATAATTAGGCCATTACAGATACTTTTAAAACAACAAGGAGCACCCAACATAGTAGAAATAGTAATACAGGTAATATTAAAAAACAATATAAATGTATTGCTAAATGTTTTGCTTTATTATTATTATTATTGTTGTTGTTGTTGTTATTGTTTAGACAGAGTTTCTCTGTATAACAGCTCTGCCCGTCCTAGAACTCACTGTGTAGTCCAGGCTGGCCTCGAACTCACGGAGATCCAACTGCCTCTGCCTCCAAAGTTCTGGGTTTAAAGGCATTTGTCACCACTACCTGGCTTGCTTTTATTTTAATGTACCTATTATAAAATTTTAATGTCATAAAATATATATATATATATATACCTCCCATGCCATATTTCTACAGGACAGTAGTAAAACAAAGCTACTGAAAAAAAAAAGAATCATAGACAGTTATAGACTTAACCTTATGGATATATTAATAACACCCTCTTTAATGCTTAGAAAATATTGCAGATGAGGAAGTAAGAAGATTGAAAGAACTAGATGATAAGGTGAAGGGCTATAAAATTCCATTTTCTTATCTTGGTGATATTCTGACAATCACGAACTAATAACTTCGATTTGCTGCACCAGCCATGCACAAGACTGGTGCTGCCAGCAAGCACTCATAGAAGAAAGGCTCATGGGCTTTATCTCTTACTGGATATTGGTAGATTCTACCAGAGGACGAGTTATTTTCTTATTTTGTACCCACTAAGCACAGAGTCCAATGGAGAGCTTCGAACCTATGCTAGCACAGCTATTTCTGAGTTAAATTCTGTGGTTCGCAAAATCATTAGCATGGATATTAGAAAGAAATGTATAGGGAAGAGTTGGGGCTACATAAAATATAGCAGGGAGTTGGGAGTAGCTAGAGGGCGAGAATGGCTGATGCATTTAATGCAAATGTCAGGAGTTGTCAAGTAAAATTTTAATTTATAAAAAATAGTCAAATAACCTAAAAATGTTTTCAGTAAACTTACAATTTATAATTTTGTTTTAGACCAAATTCTACCCATAGGTTGCTTAGCCACATTCAACATGTTCCTGGTAAATTGGACATGAATAGAACTCTACAGTGGAATTTAAATGTACTTGGCTGTCTAAATTATGCATACTGTCACTGTAATGGCAAGTCAGTTTTCATTTCGTAACTGATTTGTACTTTGTGGCGACCGTGCCACCGCGGTACCGAGTCCAGGGCGAGGGACTGCGGATTTAACTCATGCACACACACGCACACAATAACACAGCGGGTCCTTCCTGCTAAGAGAGCAACAGCCTCAACTACAGCCACAGCAGCGGCTTATTATCTTCATCCCCAGAGTTCCAAAGAGCCTTCTTATAGGCAGCAAAACAGGAATCCTCCTCTCAGGTGAAATCCCTCAAGAGATGATTGCACACAGGAGGACAAGTCTTGAGGAAGGAGGGGCACTTTCTCAGAGCAGTAAACCAAGCAGAGCTAACCAAGATAAACACAGCCGTGGAAGCTGCTAGAAACAGGACATGAAACAGCAAGACAGGCAGGCAGCCCAGTCGGGCCTGGTTCCTACAGGTCCCCCCTTTATATAATACAAATGAGCTCATGTCTTAGGTTGCCAGGGACAGTTTCCTATCTTACCCGTCATTGGAAAGGCTTTGTACTTCAAAAACCCTCTTGTCTTAGGTTGATTAGGAACTTCCATGGTCTTACCCGTCATTGGATACTCATTTATCAAGGCTGAAATACAAATGAGCTCCTCTCTTGGGTTGCCAATCACTAGGTGTTAAGAACTGTCCTGTGAAGGATTCAAAAATGGCAATCGTAAAAGGGGCATGTGGACCATAGGCCATAACTGACTCATTAAGCTGTTTTATGTCTTTAAACTGGAGGGCTTCATGCTGTCTCTGCGTTTGCCCTGGGTTAGTTGGGTGAGGCACTTCGACTACTGGAAAGACTACTCCCCGAGAGGGAGCAGAAGGCTTTGCCAAAGACAATTGACTTTGATAATCTGGGTTATACGCGGGGGTGGGGGGGGGGAGCGTCGGGGGAGGGGGCTGCTCTCCTCTATTTTCTTTTCCTTCAATCTTGCACTCCTTCAACTTCTTCTTTAGGGCCCATATCTCAGAGGTTAAAGTTGCCTCTCCCTCCTCAGAATTAGAATAAAATATAGCAGAGGCAATCTCAGACAGGGCCAAAGATTTTACAGATTGCTCCTATTGCACTTCATTTAGGGCAAGAGCCAAACTTCCTAGCTGCTCTCTTATTTTCTCATCCTCGCTCCTAAGCGCATCTATAACAAGACACCATAACGAAAAGGTAGCGATAGGAACACTGTTGGACCCAGAGAAGTCCTCTGGAGATCAGACTTCACCTGATCCCAATCTTGGATATTTCGCTCTCCTGATACCATAGACCAAGGACTACTCAATTCTATTTTATAAAATCTTTAACACTCTCACGCTTAATCCTGGTGCCTTAATCACTAGTCCACCAGAACCGTGGACGAACCTCCTGCACCTATTTTCCCGGCGCCTTAATCACTAGCCCACCAAAACCGTGGACGATCCTCCGGCACCTGTCTTCACGGCGCCTTATTCACTAGTCCACCAGAACCGTGGACGAACCTCCAGCACCTATTTTCCCGGCGCCTTAATCACTAGCCCACCAGAACCGTGGACGAACCTCCAGCACCTATTTTCCCGGCGCCTTAATCACTAGCCCACCAGAACCGTGGACGAACCTCAGGTACCTATTTCCAAAACGCCCATTTCCTACCTTCATGATGCGCTGGCCAGCTTCCCTGGGCGATCCATCAGCTTCCTCCCTTCTTTCCCTGAGCTCGGTGGAACCTCCACTTGTGGCACCCGCGCCACCGAGGTACTGAGTCGAGGGCGAGGGACTGCAGATTTAATTCATGCACACACACACACACACACACACACACACACACACACACACAATATCACAGCGGGTCCTTCCTGCTAAGAGAGCAGTAGCCGCAACAACAGCCACAGCAGCGGCTTATTATCTTCATCCCCAGAGTTCCAAAGAGCCTTCTTATAGGCAGCAAAACAGGAATCCTCCTCTCAGGTGAAATCCCTCAAGAGATGATTGCACACAGGAGGACAAGTCTTGAGGAAGGAGGGGCACTTTCTCAGAGCAGTAAACCAAGCAGAGCTAACCAAGATAAACACAGCCGTGGAAGCTGCTAGAAACAGGACATGAAACAGCAAGACAGGCAGGCAGCCCAGTCGGGCCTGGTTCCTACAGGTCCCCCCTTTATATAATACAAATGAGCTCATGTCTTAGGTTGCCAGGGACAGTTTCCTATCTTACCCGTCATTGGAAAGGCTTTGTACTTCAGAACCCTCTTGTCTTAGGTTGATTAGGAACTTCCATGGTCTTACCCGTCATTGGATACTCATTTATCAAGGCTGAAATACAAATGAGCTCCTCTCTTGGGTTGCCAATCACTAGGTGTTAAGAACTGTCCTGTGAAGGATTCAAAAATGGCAATCGTAAAAGGGGCATGTGGACCATAGGCCATAACTGACTCATTAAGCTGTTTTATGTCTTTAAACTGGAGGGCTTCATGCTGTCTCTGCGTTTGCCCTGGGTTAGTTGGGTGAGGCACTTCGACTACTGGAAAGACTACTCCCCGAGAGGGAGCAGAAGGCTTTGCCAAAGACAATTGACTTTGATAATCTGGGTTATACGCGGGGGTGGGGGGGGGGCGTCGGGGGAGGGGGCTGCTCTCCTCTATTTTCTTTTCCTTCAATCTTGCACTCCTTCAACTTCTTCTTTAGGGCCCGTATCTCAGAGGTTAAAGTTGCCTCTCCCTCCTCAGAATTAGAATAAAATATAGCAGAGGCAATCTCAGACAGGGCCAAAGATTTTACAGATTGCTCCTATTGCACTTCATTTAGGGCAAGAGCCAAACTTCCTAGCTGCTCTCTTATTTTCTCATCCTCGCTCCTAAGCGCATCTATAACAAGACACCATAACGAAAAGGTAGCGATAGGAACACTGTTGGACCCAGAGAAGTCCTCTGGAGATCAGACTTCACCTGATCCCAATCTTGGATATTTCGCTCTCCTGATACCATAGACCAAGGACTACTCAATTCTATTTTATAAAATCTTTAACACTCTCACGCTTAATCCTGGTGCCTTAATCACTAGTCCACCAGAACCGTGGACGAACCTCCTGCACCTATTTTCCCGGCGCCTTAATCACTAGCCCACCAAAACCGTGGACGATCCTCCGGCACCTGTCTTCACGGCGCCTTATTCACTAGTCCACCAGAACCGTGGACGAACCTCCAGCACCTATTTTCCCGGCGCCTTAATCACTAGCCCACCAGAACCGTGGACGAACCTCCAGCACCTATTTTCCCGGCGCCTTAATCACTAGCCCACCAGAACCGTGGACGAACCTCAGGTACCTATTTCCAAAACGCCCATTTCCTACCTTCATGATGCGCTGGCCAGCTTCCCTGGGCGATCCATCAGCTTCCTCCCTTCTTTCCCTGAGCTCGGTGGAACCTCCACTTGTGGCGCCCGCGCCACCGAGGTACTGAGTCGAGGGCGAGGGACTGCAGATTTAATTCATGCACACACACATGCGCACGCACACACACACACAATATCACAGCGGGTCCTTCCTGCTAAGAGAGCAGTAGCCGCAACAACAGCCGCAGCAGCGGCTTATTATCTTCATACCCAGAGTTCCAAAGAGCCTTCTTATAGGCAGCAAAACAGGAATCCTCCTCTCAGGTGAAATCCCTCAAGAGGTGATTGCACACAGGAGGACTAGTCTCGAGGAAGGGAGGGGCACTTTCTCAGAGCAGTAAACCAAGCAGAGCTAACCAAGATAAACACAGCCGTGGAAGCTGCTAGAAACAGGACATGAAACAGCAAGACAGGCAGGCAGCCCAGTCGGGCCTGGTTCCTACAGGTCCCCCCTTTATATAATACAAATGAGCTCATGTCTTAGGTTGCCAGGGACAGTTTCCTATCTTACCCGTCATTGGAAAGGCTTTGTACTTCAGAACCCTCTTGTCTTAGGTTGATTAGGAACTTCCATGGTCTTACCCGTCATTGGATACTCATTTATCAAGGCTGAAATACAAATGAGCTCCTCTCTTGGGTTGCCAATCACTAGGTGTTAAGAACTGTCCTGTGAAGGATTCAAAAATGGCAATCGTAAAAGGGGCATGTGGACCATAGGCCATAACTGACTCATTAAGCTGTTTTATGTCTTTAAACTGGAGGGCTTCATGCTGTCTCTGCGTTTGCCCTGGGTTAGTTGGGTGAGGCACTTCGACTACTGGAAAGACTACTCCCCGAGAGGGAGCAGAAGGCTTTGCCAAAGACAATTGACTTTGATAATCTGGGTTATCCGCGGGGGGGGGGGGGGGGGGGGGGGGGAGGGGGCTGCTCTCCTCTATTTTCTTTTCCTTCAATCTTGCACTCCTTCAACTTCTTCTTTAGGGCCCGTATCTCAGAGGTTAAAGTTGCCTCTCCCTCCTCAGAATTAGAATAAAATATAGCAGAGGCAATCTCAGACAGGGCCAAAGATTTTACAGATTGCTCCTATTGCACTTCATTTAGGGCAAGAGCCAAACTTCCTAGCTGCTCTCTTATTTTCTCATCCTCGCTCCTAAGCGCATCTATAACAAGACACCATAACGAAAAGGTAGCGATAGGAACACTGTTGGACCCAGAGAAGTCCTCTGGAGATCAGACTTCACCTGATCCCAATCTTGGATATTTCGCTCTCCTGATACCATAGACCAAGGACTACTCAATTCTATTTTATAAAATCTTTAACACTCTCACGCTTAATCCTGGTGCCTTAATCACTAGTCCACCAGAACCGTGGACGAACCTCCTGCACCTATTTTCCCGGCGCCTTAATCACTAGCCCACCAAAACCGTGGACGATCCTCCGGCACCTGTCTTCACGGCGCCTTATTCACTAGTCCACCAGAACCGTGGACGAACCTCCAGCACCTATTTTCCCGGCGCCTTAATCACTAGCCCACCAGAACCGTGGACGAACCTCCAGCACCTATTTTCCCGGCGCCTTAATCACTAGCCCACCAGAACCGTGGACGAACCTCAGGTACCTATTTCCAAAACGCCCATTTCCTACCTTCATGATGCGCTGGCCAGCTTCCCTGGGCGATCCATCAGCTTCCTCCCTTCTTTCCCTGAGCTCGGTGGAACCTCCACTTGTGGCACCCGCGCCACCGAGGTACTGAGTCGAGGGCGAGGGACTGCAGATTTAATTCATGCACACACACACACACACACACACACACACACACACACACACACACACACAATATCACAGCGGGTCCTTCCTGCTAAGAGAGCAGTAGCCGCAACAACAGCCACAGCAGCGGCTTATTATCTTCATCCCCAGAGTTCCAAAGAGCCTTCTTATAGGCAGCAAAACAGGAATCCTCCTCTCAGGTGAAATCCCTCAAGAGATGATTGCACACAGGAGGACAAGTCTTGAGGAAGGAGGGGCACTTTCTCAGAGCAGTAAACCAAGCAGAGCTAACCAAGATAAACACAGCCGTGGAAGCTGCTAGAAACAGGACATGAAACAGCAAGACAGGCAGGCAGCCCAGTCGGGCCTGGTTCCTACAGGTCCCCCCTTTATATAATACAAATGAGCTCATGTCTTAGGTTGCCAGGGACAGTTTCCTATCTTACCCGTCATTGGAAAGACTTTGTACTTCAGAACCCTCTTGTCTTAGGTTGATTAGGAACTTCCATGGTCTTACCCGTCATTGGATACTCATTTATCAAGGCTGAAATACAAATGAGCTCCTCTCTTGGGTTGCCAATCACTAGGTGTTAAGAACTGTCCTGTGAAGGATTCAAAAATGGCAATCGTAAAAGGGGCATGTGGACCATAGGCCATAACTGACTCATTAAGCTGTTTTATGTCTTTAAACTGGAGGGCTTCATGCTGTCTCTGCGTTTGCCCTGGGTTAGTTGGGTGAGGCACTTCGACTACTGGAAAGACTACTCCCCGAGAGGGAGCAGAAGGCTTTGCCAAAGACAATTGACTTTGATAATCTGGGTTATACGCAGGGGGGGGGGGGGGCTGCTCTCCTCTATTTTCTTTTCCTTCAATCTTGCACTCCTTCAACTTCTTCTTTAGGGCCCATATCTCAGAGGTTAAAGTTGCCTCTCCCTCCTCAGAATTAGAATAAAATATAGCAGAGGCAATCTCAGACAGGGCCAAAGATTTTACAGATTGCTCCTATTGCACTTCATTTAGGGCAAGAGCCAAACTTCCTAGCTGCTCTCTTATTTTCTCATCCTCGCTCCTAAGCGCATCTATAACAAGACACCATAACGAAAAGGTAGCGATAGGAACACTGTTGGACCCAGAGAAGTCCTCTGGAGATCAGACTTCACCTGATCCCAATCTTGGATATTTCGCTCTCCTGATACCATAGACCAAGGACTACTCAATTCTATTTTATAAAATCTTTAACACTCTCACGCTTAATCCTGGTGCCTTAATCACTAGTCCACCGGAACCGTGGACGAACCTCCAGCACCTATTTTCCCGGCGCCTTAATCACTAGCCCACCAGATCCGTGGACGAACCTCAGGTACCTATTTCCAATAAGCCCATTTCCTACCTCCATGATGCGCTGGCCAGCTTCCCTGGGCGATCCATCAGCTTCCTCCCTTCTTTCCCTGAGCTCGGTGGAACCTCCACTTGTGGCGCCCGCGCCACCGAGGTACTGAGTCGAGGGCGAGGGACTGCAGATTTAATTCATACACACACACACACACACACACACACACACACACACACACACACACACACACACACACACACACACACACACACACACACACACACACACACACACACACACACACACACACAATATCACAGCGGGTCCTTCCTGCTAAGAGAGCAGTAGCCGCAACAACAGCCACAGCAGCGGCTTATTATCTTCATCCCCAGAGTTCCAAAGAGCCTTCTTATAGGCAGCAAAACAGGATTCCTCCTCTCAGGTGAAACACCTCAAGAGGTGATTGCACACAGGAGGACAAGTCTCGAGGAAGGAGGGGCACTTTCTCAGAGCAGTAAACCAAGCAGAGCTAACCAAGATAAACACAGCCGTGGAAACTGCTAGAAACAGGACATGAAACAGCAAGACAGGCCAGCAGCCCAGTGGGGCCTGGTTCCTACAGTACTTCTCACCACTTTTTTTTTTTCAGACTGTTTTGCCTTTGCTTTTCAGTTCTGGCCATATAAATATTTATCCTAACAATTTTCGATTTAGGTGATATTAAAGCATTGTCTCAATACAATATATGACAACTAATAGAATTCTAGGCATCCCAGGTCTTTTAGACAAGATATGTAAAAACAGTGAATGTGATTCAGTGAAGTAAAAAAATAATAATAAATTCTAGATTCAGTTATAAAAAATGCTCTTAGAGGTGCCTCGGTTTCCTCAAGCACTGTAAGATAGGAGCAACAGGATATGTACTGCCACTTGTCTAGCCTGAGAACTGACCAGATAGTAGCCGCACTCCAACTTCCTCACAACTTCCTCACCAATGAACTTTATTATTCTTTTCATATTTTTGCTATTTTACTCTTATTGCTTATTAATTGTAGAAGCCACAATTTTAAGAGTCTTGTAAACCGGAGATGAGGGAGTAGAAATTAAGGCAAAAGGGAAACCTTGTAACAGTTATAATCCCAAAGTAGCAGAAGCATAAGTTTTCTGGGAACTCCACAAGACCAACAGAGCCAACAAATGTGAGCCCAGGGTGGGCGTGGGGGCAGCTGCGGAGACTCATGCACCAACCAGGGACCATGCACCAACCAGGACCCTGCTCAGTCTCCATGTAGGTCACCTAGTAAGGGGACCAGGGGCAGTCTCTGACATGAACTCTGTTGGCTGCTCTTTGGTCTCTTCCTCCAAGGGAGGTGTCCTTGCCAGACCACAGAGGAAGAGGAGGCAGGCACTCTTGAAAAAACTTGATAGTCTGGGGTCAGTTGGTAAGAGAGGAGGGCTCCCCTTTTCTGAGGACTAGCAAATGAACTGGGGAGGAGGAAGTGGGCAGGAGGGAGGAAGATAGGGAGGAGGTTATGATTGGGATGTAAAATGATTAAATAAATTAAATTTTTATTTCTGATGGTGGGAATGGAGAATGTTCCCTGTGGAAAGAGAGGCAACTTTTTATATTAGATCTAATGTTATGGATTGCTAAGCAAATCGTTAATGCCTCTTAGTCATTCTGTAAAATATGCACACCTGAAGACAATTGCCTACCAAAGAAAATATTGTTTTCTGTTAATGCACTCTCTTGATTCTTAAAGTTTTTTGTGTTTTTTCATAGATGTCAATGTTTTTCTCCATGTATGAATGTGTTTCATGTATGTGTGTGCTCATACTGCCTAGAGAGGCCAAACAAATGGTGTGTATCCCCTGGAAATGCACTTACAGATGGTTGTGAACATATTCCAGGTTCCTTGTAGGAGCAGTAAGTGCTCTTACGGGATTGACCTCTCCCCTGCGTCTTTTATGGTAATTTCACAATATCGCTATGATTTAAGACAATGTAATGTAAGAATTTTAAAAACCTATATAATATTGTTTATTCCTGGTTCAGGATTTTCTTGGCAATAGCATACTTTAATAATCAATTACTTGAGAATAAGCAAACACAAACAATCAAAACACCAAGAAACAAAATCCTGAAACTCCAGAATTAGCTCATTTGTAGTCATTTGTTAAAAATAGATTTTTAAAACTACAATTAGGTTTTTTTGTTTTGTTTTGTTTTTTTTTTGTTAAAACAGCTATTCTATTATGTTGGCCCAATTTCTAGCATTGGAAATACAGCCAATTTAAAGTAAGAGTAGATATTTCATATGCAAAATGTCAAATAACGTGAGTGAGTTAAGGCATGGCTCTCAAAACATGATTCAGGTTGTTAAAACAAAACAAAACAAAACAAAAAAACTAAAACCAAAAACCTTTAGACTACTTATTCCTAAGAAAGATGTGTGAGATGAGAGGCAGTTTCCTCTCATGGTATTAAGGCTCAAAGGCTTTAATGGACTTCGCTATTATGCTAGGTGGATAGGTAAAGGAAAACAGATAAATAACTCAGAAATGAGATTAATTTTCCGTTTTTCTTCAAAGAGCAAGAGTTATGGCTATATTAATTGGATGGTAGATGTTTTATAGGCTTTACAAACAGAGGGTAATTCATGTTGATTCTATAATTAGCGATTGAACAAACGGAACATAACACATCTGACAAGTGGGCTTTTACCACCATGGAATAGATATTGCAACGGCGAGCATATTAGCTAAAATAACAAATCTGTTATGCCATTTGATAAATGCTACTCTTCCTAAGTGAGTGAGTACTAGGTTCATATGCTAATTTGAGAGATTTATATTGTGTACGCAACCCACTCTCAAATATGTCACCATAATGCTTCCAGTACAGAAAGCCTCTGAACCTTTTCTTTGGAAAAGGGGTTGCTCTGTCTTTTGGAATCAAAGATTCTGTTCTTGATTACAAAGCCATAAAATTTAGTGTTCTATAGATCATAGGAAGATCATTCAATACTATTTTGGTCTAAAGATTAGGTCATAGGACATCTATATAATTCCCACTAAACACTGGCTCAACTAAAGGACTAGAATTCTTTAGCTCATTTTTACCTCACATATGATCAAAGTTGTCTGTGTGTGTGTGTGTGTGTGTACATCTGTTTGTGTATGTGTGTGTGTGTATATGTGTGTATGTGTGTGTATGTATGTGTGTCTGTGTGCATGTCTGTGTGTGTGTACATCTGTTTGTGTATGTGTGTGTATATGTGTGTATGTGTGTGTATGTATATGTGTCTGTGTGCATGCCTGTGTGTGTGTGTGTGTTTGTGTCTGTGTGTGTGTGTTTAATAACATTATATCTGATTCAATTTAGCCTAGACAGTGTTCTGGAAATGACCCCAGCCAAAACTAGCGAGAGACAATTATCTTTCTCCCCTTTAAACTTTAGCCTGGGGTCAGCAGGATGTGAGTTGTTCAATATTTCTATCACATTAATGGTACAATTATCACATAGGGATCAACTTCATGCCGCTAAGGCAGGCATGCTTCTGAAAGCAATTTCTGGCTCTGCTGGGCAAGGCAATCTATTAGGTCATTTGTAACCTCTACAGAGCATGGTGGAAAGAGCACAGACTTTGGACTTCTTGCTTTAAATTCTACCATGCCAGTATTTATTTGTAGAATAACCTTGGCAAATTACTTAACAGTTTGAAGTCTCCTTTGGGAGATAATAGTTTCTATCTGATAGCACAGTTGTAAAGATTTATGAAAAACACAGGGGAAATGAGCAGTTAGGTTATTACATCACAGCCATCAGTAACTGGAATTATTATTACCATTATAAGCAAGAAGTGTTTGTTTGTTCTAAATGAATGAATATTGATATGTAAAATATGACTATATAAGAGTATGTTTTAATTAAATTAGATGGTAAATTCTTAAAAATCACAGAAAGTAAATACTCAAAATACTAATTAAATATAAATAATTCTGAAAGTAATGAAAATCAAAGAGTAAATGAGCTTTTAGGGTATTTTTTTACATGATAAGCATCAGTAATTTGATTTATTTTTCTCATTATGAGCAAAATTTTGTTTGTTCCTAAGTTAATGATTTCATGTTGGAATTTAAAATATAATCATAAAAAAATCCCTTTCCAATTATTATCTTTAATATTTCAGAGTATAAATACTAAGTGTTAACAAAATACAAATAATTCTGAAAATCATCAAATAAATTCCACTGATTCATATGCTCAGGAAATCAGACCATAAAAAGAAACGACCTACAGCTGAACCCATTAAAACTCAGGAAATATTGCAGAAGACGTGGAAGAAAAATTGTAAGAGCCAGAGGACCAGGATCGCACACCTACTGCAATATAATGACTTCCATATATGACAAGGTAGTTGTGGTGAGGAAATCTCAAGAATGTGGTTTTAAACATGACAGAAAAAAATGACTGCACTAATTGATATGCAAAGGTTGATGGAGAAAAATTCTCACAAGGCTTCATCCTTAGATGAAGAACTCTAATCAATTGTCAGATGCTGAAAGCCGGGAATCAGTTTTTTTTCATGGATGAGGCCACAGCTAAGTCATCTATTTCACAGGTCATCTCCAAGTACATCATAGAAGCAACACTTAATCATCTCAGCATATTATATTTACATATATGTGTGTGTATATATATATATATATATATATATATACGTATATACATATGTTATAAATTTGATTACTGGTTGGGATTTTGAAAGAATTAGAAGAACAAGAGAGGAAATGATATAAATATATCCCTCATTTCATTTATGAGATCCTCAGGTAGGTCTGAAGGCAGAGGCACGAAAGGTTGACTCAGCAATTAAGAGCCAAATAGGAGTCCCAGCACCTACCTGGAAGCTCACAATTGCTTGTAACTACAGATCCAGGAGACCTGACCCAACTTTTGTTCTCTGTAGACACTTTACACATGTGAGTTAAAAAAAAAAAAGACCATAAATTCAGTCAAAACACCCATACAAAAATAACAATAAACATTAAAGTAAAAAAAAAAAAAACAATAAACAGAAAAAGAGAAGGTCTTAGAGATTCAAACAGCATATACAAATGCAGAAGTATTTGTCATTTGGGTCTAGTTGCATACATGCGTTACATAGTATACTTTGCTTCCCTAAGAAAGTATATGCTATCTCTTCTTATCATGACCACAGTTTTTAAAAATTGAATGGCCAATTTAAATTATGTAATTATAATCACAATTCTACAAGATAATGACTACTGAAGAAGATGAGCATATGAGACGCTAACCAGAAACTAAAGCCAACTTTAGTTTCACTAAAATTAAATGGTACTCGACAGCCCATTCCTTCAGTAACTCAGAGGAAATTTAGAAAGGCCTTGATGGGTGTGAGAACACACACTCTCTTGAGTTCTTCCTGGAGCCAAATTTCCATCCCACCTTTTGACATCTTGAAGATGTATAAACGATAAAGCTGCCTGAACTGGAATCATTGGGGTTTCTCTTTCAACATATAATATTAGTTTACTTCGCCTAATTTCTTACATATTGTCTGGAAATGAAGTGTTATTGCCAGTAGCATTGTCTCAAAACAACATCTTTGAAGTTGTAACAATAGTTGTATACATGAACTATGACTCCCTCAACAGTCATCGCTCTAGTAAAACACAGCTGTATTTAATGCCAGTTTATTTCAGAATAATGATCAAACATTTCACAATAATCTCTTCAGACATGAATTAGTCTCTTTTGCTATTTAAAAATTATTGTTGAAGCTCTTTTATGTATATTTGCTTGAAACCATCTTATTGGACCTCCTATGTAGCACAATTAGCTCAAAATTAGCAATACTCCTGTCTTTTCTTCCCTTTACTGGAATTATGGGGTTTTGGTCATGCCTGGAAGTTTGGATGTGATTAGGTAACCAACAGCTGTAATTTGTTTGACTGTTCTATACACTTCTGAGAGGTAAAGCTTACAGACGATACCTCATGTCCTATAAGGTACTACACACTAAACAAACATTTAAAATGTTTTTTGATTTCTAAAAACCTTTAAGATGTGATAAGCTTAGAAGTAAAAGCAGGTGTAGTTTTGTACTATGTGCATCTTGTCATAAATTATACACAGACTACACTACATGCATGCATAACAAAAACAGGACTTCTTAAAAAATCTGAGACTGAAGATCCACTTATCAGGTCATTTTCTTGGTCTCTCTTCAAATATAATAGGAAAAATAATTAAATGTTAAGCAACAAAACCATATCATTATAACATTCTTATTCTCTACACATTTTTATCTGTTTTTAAATGAATCTTTAACTCTATAAAAATACCTTTGTACATTTCATTTATTAGATAATATTTCTAGTGTTCTAAGTTTCCAGTTACTCATCATCAATGGCACAGTTATTCTGATTCTGTTTAGGTTTGTCTTTTCAAACTTTTACTCACTATTTCAGGCAACATTCCAATCAACACCCCCTTTCTTATATTTACTATCCAGTTGTTACACAAGAACACTAATGTATACAATCAGGATCACTAATTGTACCTACTCGGCTTTTCTTCACTTGCCTTCAAAGAGAGGTAGGGAAATCCTGGATTTTTCTTTTGTTCTTACTACCCATCTTTGCATCTTCCTATGTTTCTCATTCCGTTAGCTAAGCTGTAGAATTCTGTACAAGATTTACTACTCAAGCACAATCACTAACTCTAAATGGATTAAAGACCAAAGTGTGAAACTTGAAAAATTGAAACTTTTGGAAGCAAACATAAGGACATAAGAGTAGAAAAGGTGCAAAGAAGCACTTCTGAATAGGGTCTCATTGGCCCAGGAATTGAGGACAACACCTGAAACCTGGCACCTCAGAAACTTAAAAAGTAGCTGCACAGCTAAAGAAACTATCAGAGGAGTGAAGAAGATATCAATAGAATGGAAGAGTCTTTGAGCTGGGTGTGGTGGCACATACCTTTAATTCCCACCACTTGGGAGGCAGAGGCAGGCAGATTGCTGTGAGCTTGAGGCCAGCCTGGTCTACAAAAGTGAGTCCAGAACAGCCAGGACTGCTACACAGAGAAATCTTGTCTTGAAAACCCTAAAAAAAATTTAAGAGTCTTTGGTAACTATATATTTGACAGAAAATTAATATCAGGACTATGTAAAGAACTCATAAAATAAACAATCAATAAATCAAAACAATTCATTCAAAAATGGACTCATGTCACCCACGAAAGCCTTTACTTACCAGGAAACTGGGACAGAGGGGAGGACATCCTATTGGGACTCTAAATGAGAGACACATGGGAGAATAGCAAAATAAAAGGATCCAGAGGGTCCTAGAAACCTACAAGTAGAACAATATGATAGGCAGATTTGGGCCCAGGGGTCCCGCTCAAACTAAGGCACCAGCCAAGGACAATACAGGCAGTAAACTTTAAACCCCTTCCCAGATCTAGCCAATGGTCAGAACATTCTCCACAGTTGAGTGGAGAGTGTGATACGACTTTCTCACGTACTCTGGTGCCTCACATTTGACCATGTCCCCTGGAGGGGGAGACCTGGTGGCACTCAGAGGAAGGACAGCAGGTTGCCAAGAAGAGACTTGATACCCTATGAGCACATACAGGGGAGGTAATCCCCCTCAGGAACAGTCATAGCGGAGGGTAATAATGGAAAAATGGGGGGGGGGGGAGAATGGGAGGATGCAAGGGATGGGATAAACATTGAGATGTAACAAGAATATATTAATAAAAAAAAATGGACCCATATTATGAACAGTGAGTTCTCAGAAGAAGAAATAAAACTGACTATGAAATATCTCAACAAAATGTTTATTGTATTTAACAATTAGAAAAATGCAAATTGAAACAACATTAAGATTTTTTTTTTTACTGTAATTAGACTAACAAAGATCAATAAGAAACAAAAGAAGTGTGGAGAAAAAGGAACCCTTATTCACCAATGGTAGGGCTGGAAACTGGTCCAATCACTCTGATAAACAATGTGGAGAACCTTCAAAAGTTTAAAACTGCCATATGACCCAATTTTATCACTCCTTTGTCATATGCCCAAATGATATAGCTTCATTCTCTTCAGAAACTTATCCACTGCTGCTCTACTCACAATGCCTAAGAAATGGAAACAAGACAAATTCCCTTCAACTGATTAGTGGGTAAATATGTGGTACATCCACACCGTGGAGTACTATTATTCAAATGAAAAAGGAAATGGAATATTCAATTAAACATCATAGTGAGTGATATAACCCAAATCCAGAGAGAGAAAGGCTTCCTAATCTTTCTTACTGGAGGTTTCTTGCTCCAAGTCTTCAGATGTAAGTGTTAGACATGGAGAGACAGAAAAATTAAAAAAGTGAGTGGGGAATAACAGAGTATAATGATCCGAAGTGCAAAATTGGAAAAATGTAAGGAGGATTTGATTACAGAGAGGAGAGAAAAATTAATAGCAAAGATACACATAGGATAAAATAATAACAAGGACTTCCAAAAAATTATAAGGCACCAAATTATTAGCTATCTAAAATTACATATAATATATATAAATGTGTGTGTATATATATATCATTTTGGGGGGTTTGAGACAGATTTTCCCTGTGTATCCTTGACTGCCCTGGACTTCCTTTGTAGACCAGGCTGGCCTCGAACTCACAGAGATCCACCTACCTCTGCCTCCCAAGTGCTGGGATTAAAGGCGTGCACCACCACCAACCAGCACATTTACATTTTAAATGAAAAATTCATGTCTAGATAGACAATCCCTCCCCCAGGAATCATAGATCACACAACTAAAATCCCTACATCAGGGATGAGAAATTCCCTTGCAAGTTGTTGGTCAGGGTGGTCCAGTACAGTTCTAAAACATTAGACTTTACCCTAAGTTGCCTCCTGGAGATAGAAGTTGAGTCCCTATTGCTTCAGACGCCATGTAATTCAGATACTGGACCAAGAGGATCTGAACTTGATCTTACCATACTGCCCCCTCCCAAAGAACTATCAATGCAAACTTCCAAACAGAGAGCAGCACCCAACAGTCCTAAACAGCTGTGATGCCTATGAATCACAAAAATTCTCAACATAGTACAATAAGCCTAAGGGTACAGTAGTGGCACACATATTTTCCCAGTTACCAACAGCTCTCTAATGGGACTTAAATCTGTTTCATCAAGAGGGATATCATACCTGGTACTGGAAACCTAGCAAGTCCCATGGCTGGAGAAGTCATGTGTCCTGGAGGTAACCTGACAACTGTCTCTATTAAGCCAGCATCACTGATAACTTCATTCTAAATATTTATCATTACACTCACAGATAAGCATAATATTCAACCCACAACAAGGAAACTACACTTTGCAAGACTTGAAAAGCAGTCCAGAAAACTACAGCTGATCACATTGTAAAGTTGTAGAGCCTAGTCCCAACTGGCGCATTTACCACACATCCCCTGGTGTAAATGAGGGCTGGAATGTTTAGAAGGGCAAATGGGATAGACATTTTGCTGTGGGATTTTTGTCTTCTGCAAAACTCATGATGTCTCAACACCATGGCTGCCTAACACAAGCTTTACAAGAAATCGACAGACATGCAACACAGAAGGAAGAAAGCTTATGAGATCTCAAGAAAGACAAAGAACTGTAGGCAACTATGTGATTCTGAGTCTGAGCACTGGAGAAACAGTCTTCCCTAGGGAAGGGTGGGCTGATTGATTCTCCAATATCAAGTGGTCAGCCCGGAGAGTATATACCTGCAAGTAACCTAATAGGGAGTGAGTTGTTTATACTCATAATAATTGGAACACAACACATAATGTGCTGGATATTGCCAGGGGGTCAGGATTGGAGGGAATATAGTTTTTTCTCTTAAAGGAATGAACTCAAGATGTAGTTAAAGGAAGAGTGTGCCTTGAAGGCAGTCAGTTTCTTAGTAATTTTAAGCAGTGTGCTCTAAAGAGAAGCTATAATGGGCGGGCATGAAGTGGACAACATCCTAGAGGCTAAGAACTTGTATATTTTAAGATGTTTTATATGTATAGGGATATATCTGCATGTATGTATGTCTGTATGTACACATATATAGGAAACAGCAGTTAAAAGAAAATGAGGCCAGGAATTTAAGGGAGAAAGCAAGAAAAGGTACATGCGAGCGGTTAGAGATAGAAAGGAGCTGGGGAAATGCTGAGTTATAATTTTTAAAAGAAAAATTTTAAAGCACTCAGCCAAACTCAGTCTCTATGGTCCCTGAATAAGAATCCACTGATAAGGTAAAAACAATGTGTGAGGTAAATAAACATTAAGATGTAAAGGTTAAAACTGGAAGATTGGAAGCGAAGCACCAAGGAAGGTAAATAGAAAGGTTCGTATCTGGATATGAGACAGCCTGGCTTCCCAGGGTAGAAAATGCACAAGATAGGGGTGACTAATGTGTGATTATAATTCCAGTTGTCTTGTACTCCAGACAGGAGGGAACGGTGCTCACTCCCACTGGTCAAACTAGAGATGAGGACACTGTTTCTGCACAGAATTCCCTGCTTAGTGTCTGGATAGTCTAACAGGCATGCCACACATGTATATTCATAAGGCTTCCTTGAAATTGACTCTGGGCTGTTCCTCATCACCGGCCAGCCTCCTCCAGCCTCCCTTTGGAATACCTTCAAGCTCTGCTAACTACACTGCTGCTTTGCCAAGCACACTTCCCCTTAAACTGCCTCTTGACTGAATCCATTCCTTGGAGAGGACAAACAATGAGCTACAGCACCCCCACAGCATGCACCACACTGTTGTTGTATTCCACAGTTGTGAACTGCCCTTGGGTATTTCTTTAAATGTTTTATTTATTCCCTCCTCCCCTACCAGCCCATGCTCCCCTGCCACCGCCTTTGTCTTCAGAAAGAGTAGGCCTCCCATGGATATAAACCTAACATGGCATATCAAGTACCTCCTGTCAACTTAAAGCTGCACAAGACAACCCAGTATGAGAAATGGAGTCCCCAAAGCAGCCAAAAGAGTCAGAGACAACCCCTATTCCCACTGTTAAGAATCTCAAAAGATGACCAAGTTACACAACTGTAGTATACATGAGAAGGCCTAGGTCTGACTCTTGCTTGTTAGTTGAGCCTCTATGCTTCTCTATGAGCCCCTGTTAGTTGAGTCTGGGTTTGCTTGTGTCCATGATGCCTCTGGCTCCTACAATCCTTCGTCCCTCTCTTACACATATCTCCTGAGCACTACCTAATGTTTATCGGTGGCTTGCTGTATCAGTTGTTGGTGAAGCCTCTTTGATGACACCTGGGCTCAGTACCAATCTATGAGTATAGCAGAATATCATTAGGAATCATATATCTTATTGACTTTTCTTTTCTTTTTTTTTACCCCTTTTTCTTTTGCTGTCTGTCTGCCCTGTCCCTGCCTCCCCTCCCCTCTTTCTCTCTCTTCCTTGTTCTCTCTTTTTTGACAGTTGTGTTTTGTTCTATCCAAAGACTCTGATCTATCCAGCCTCTGATTCCTGGCCCTCCAGGCAATGGGCTCCTTCTCAAGGCATGAGTATCAAGCTGGTTAGCCACTCCCACAAGGACTGCCCCACCTTTATCTCAGCACATTTCATGGGCAGGAAAAATTGTAGGTGGAATGATTTGTGGCTGGGTTGTGTGGTGCATTTACACAATGGAAATTATGCAACTGTTAATTAAATAACATCACAAAATTTCCCCTTGGGTATTTTTGTCTTCTTTATACAATGCAAGAATAGAAAAACATTCAGTCCTTTCATAGGCATCTATATTTAATCTAGTACATTCTTTCTTTCTTAACTTAGAAAAAAATCAGGTCTGTGGGTTGAGGCATCATTATCCTTTGTGAGTACATACCACATGTGTCTTTCTGGGTCTCCTTTACCACACTCAGGATGGTATTGTCTAGTTTCATCCATTTGCCTGCAAAATGCATGAAGTCTTTTTTTTTAATAGCTGAGTAGTATTCCATTGCATAAATGTACCACATTTTCTTTATCCATTCTTCAGTTGAGGGACACTTAGTTTGCTACCAGTTTCTAGCTCTTATGAATAAAGCTGCTATGAACATAGTTAAGTAAGTGTCCTTGTGGTAGAGCTTTTTAGGGGTATATTGTCAGCAGTGGAACACTGGGTTTTGAGGTAGCACTATTCTCAATTTTCTGAGAAACCTCCAGACTGATTTCCACAGCGGTTGTACAAATTTACACTCCCACTAGCAATGGAGGAGTGTTCCTCTTGCTCCACATCCTTGATAGCATTTGCTGTCACTTGAGACCTTGATCTTAGCTGTAATGATGGGTGTAAGATGGATCTCATAGTTATTTTAATTTGAATTTCCCTGACGACTAAGGATGTTGAACACAAACACAAAGAAACTAAGGAGGTCCCATGGTAGGATGCTGGACTCTAAGAAGAGGAAACAAAATAGACATCTAAAATAGATATAAATAGAGAACTCTGTGGGATAGAGGGTGTGGAGGGTAGCTGTGGTGAAGATCAGGTGTGGGTGGAGACCAAACCTGGGAAAGAGATTTGAAAAGGGTAAGGACATCTCTGGGAAAGGGAAGTCTAAGGGAGTGATCCTAGTTGAGACCCTTAGCACCAAGGTATATGGAGCCTGATGTCACCACCTTCTATAGCCAGGTGGGCCTTCTAGCGGATGGACAGAGACACCAAGCCATCCATAAAACCTTTATCCCAAAATTTGTCTCACCTACAAGTGTAGGGATAAAGGTGGAGCAGAGATTGAGGGAATGGCCAACAAATGACTGACTCAACTTAAGACACAAGATCTATGGATTACAGCAGTAGGCTAGGAGAAAGTTATTGAAACAAGTCTGCCAGATACTTCTGCGCCTTAGAAATTCTTGATACAGAGGTCAAACTCACTCTGTCTCAATTCACGTATAGACTCTCCTTGGGTATATTGGACAAAGCACTTGATTTCTTCTGACTTTATTTTCATTTCTAAATAGCTAAGGATGCATTTTTGTTGCTATTGTTTTGTTTGTTTGTTTTTCTTTGTGCACATATTCAAGAGGTTATTGAGAAACAAAAAGTAGGTTTTTGTGGTTTTATTCAGTTTTGCCTGAATTTGAACCTTCGCAAGCCACAAGTCAAAAATGTTCAAAGGCTATCCCAATAACAAAATAAATACTTGAGAGAATGGATGACTTTCAAATTCTACAGAGATACAGATTAATCTTGAGTGTAAGATCTCATCAATATCTCAATTTCAATTCAAAATGCCACACCAATTTCTACTTAGGCACACCATACTAACATTCTTACCCAGAAAAGCCCAAATGCAATAACATACATAAAAACACACACATACACCCATGGCCAACAATGCATCTCACAGATAATTGTACTGTTTAACACTAGCATCATTACTTTATTTTGTTTTGTGTTAAATAAGTCAACCATATAAAATATGCATGCCAAGTGAATAAAACTGTATTTAAATCATGTTTCTAAATAAATTCAAAATAAACATATATTAGGTATATATTTCTATAATTATCTCCATACATTTTTATCTAAATATTTTCACCTGCATGGACAGTTTACTTCTCTTCAAATATTGAAAAATTTGAGGTATTCTACTTGTTTTAGAGGCAAAATATAAAATGGAAATTAGAAATCCCAAGTAATAGTCTGAGTTCTTTAACTTCTTATTTCTGATGAAATAAAGCACACAGAGCATATAGCACAGTTTTTGGAAATAGTACTCATACCAGTGATTTTACAAGTACTTATTAACTTTTACTGAATTGAGTATAACTATAGCATTTGGATATTAGGGATTAATAAACCATAACTCTTCCTTCAAGAAGGCCAGAGTAAAGCCAGAGTGGACTCCGAAAAAGAAAAAGAGTAAAAGAAAGAAAAGAAAAAGAAAAAGAAAAAGAAAGAAAAAGAGTTGCTATAGCCCTCAAAGAGAGGAGATTTTCAAAATATGGAAAGGATTCACACCTACACTAATAACTCTGCAAAGCTAAGAATTAATTATGTAATCTACCAAACATCTATAGAGTCTTTGTCATTTCTAGAAAATCATCTCAAATGGAAGTACCATGGAACTTACAGAATATAAAATGCAGACATCCTGACCCATACAAGTGCTTTGAGATTCAATCTCACAATGGGCATGGGCATGCCTGCATAAATGATATTAATGATTCTGAGTGCTTGAACTGCAGCATTATAATGACCATATTCCCCTTAGTTTAATTTTAACATTTTTAAAAAACAAAACTTGACATTTTAAGTCAGTAAGGGAGACTCATTGCAGCATGGAATACATTTATCTGTCCTAAATGTCATAATTACTGGAAAAACTCTGCCAAGGAAGTCACTCCTTGGGGACTGCATAGGTACATCGCTTTCTAAAACACTTGGGAGCTATTTAGTGAACTGCTTGACTGATTTATGCAGTCAGTTGCTCAGTATGGTCATTAGCATATCACTCATTGTAGAAAATGAACACATTCTCCCTTGGTGTAGGGAATTAGGAGGAAGAGTCCCTGCTATGCTGCTGGTGATTAACCTATGCCCTAGGTTTGGGATATAGAAAAATTTCATACCTTTATAAAAGATTTTCCTTTCTTTTCTTGAATAAATTTAGGATTACACCATTTTAACAATGGAAGAATTTAAACATCTTCTGAACCCAATCCCTACCCTTTCAGATAACAAACAAACAAACACACACACAAAAACAAAAACTGACTTGCCAGATGTTGTAAAGCTCATTAGATTCAGTCTCCAGCTTCACTTCCCTTTAGTTTTAATATTTATCCCCAATAGGGTTTCAAATTACTTTTCATTAAAATGTAAATACTTGTCATTAAACAGTAAACCAGTCCTTTTTGTTTCCTGGAGACCCCATGCCTTTTCCCAGTTTTGAACTTTTAATCATAGTTCTCTCTGGATCCTCCATGACCCATACACACAAACATGCTTGCACATATAGATGTTATTTTGTGTAACAAAGGATTTAGTGGTAGACCATACATACCCTGTGTTTTTTCCAAACAGTTAAGGAATTCTAGTAATTTATATTTTTGGTTGTGAGCCTAGCCTTTAACTGCTGAGCCATCTCCCCAGCCCAGTTCTGGTCATTTCTGAGGCTGACAGAGTACCCTAGTTTCCATTTTGTTGCTACAATAAAACACTTAGGGGAAGAATGGCTTTATTTGTCTTATACTTCCAGATGTGGCCCATCACTAAGAATAATAAAAGCAAGAACCTGAATCAGAGGTCGTGGAAAACTACTTGCTGGTAAACACCTAGCTCCTTTCTTAAACAACTCCAGGCCATTTGTTTAGAGATAGTACTACCTATAGTTGGCTAGGTCCCTCTGCATCAACTAATACTGCAGGCGATTTTATATACACATGTCCACATGTCAAACTTCCCTAGTCAGTTTCTCAGTTGAGCCTTTCTAGTCTGTATATCATGTTGAAAATCAAAGTTAGTTAGGGCACAATGTGAATTTTTTGAATAACAGAAGTAGAAAATAGTTTCAAACTGAAATGACTTCACTATAGAGTCAGCTGTGGGCACACTGCAGAACTAAATGTATGAGGAACTGGGCTGACAAAGACATATAAGAGCCATATGTTAGAATATATGTGCCTATGGTTTCGTGGTATACATATGGGATGGACAGAGTAATTAGGTGATTACACAGTCAATTGGTTGGTAGGTGGCTAGGGAATTGTTTTTTCCTGTGACATGAACCCCAAAGAGGTAAAATTGTCTCTGAATATTGGACGAGACTGGAGGGAAGATGACCACAATCAGTTCCAATGGACAGGAGAGCAGTGAAATTGGATTGATCTTATTTGAAATTTGAGTTCCTTAAAAGTTGTTCCAAAACCAAAGACATAAAACATTCTTTTAGTTAATATATATTACTTTTTTAAAGTTCTGTTTTTAATACAGAAATATTTTATTCAGTGCACTTTATAGGCCTGTATATTTGTCTGAGTATTTTATAAAAGCCTGAGTTTGAATTTTATTTCAAGACAAAATGTGCTTTAGAGAAAGTACATTCTGTAAAAGAGTGGAGGTTTCAAAATGAGTGAGCTCAAGGAAAGGAACCTTATGCACTGGAAGTTTAGCATAGCAAACGTATGTCCATGGCACAGGCAATAAAGAGACTAAAACAAGGTACGTGGACAAGCAGGCTACACCATCTCCTAATCTGAAACATTTTGTTACTTTCTTCAGTAGGACTTGGGGGCTTAATAGGCACTTGAGCAGCATAGGACCAATATCATTCTTCTCATTGAGAGGATAATCGGCAGCAGAGGAAGGGCCTGGTTGTCTATTCAGAGAATGAAAGGATTCATTCCAGGATGTCCTTGACTTGCAACTGAAAGACAGTCTCAAGATCACTTTAATTTTACAACCAACATGCAGGTATTTCCATGGTACTCTGTGTATCTACATTTTACCAGTTCATCAACTTTGTAAGTACAGCTCATCTTTCTTAAGAAACCTAGGGCTGGAGTTTAGATATTAGGGGGCATTAAAGTAGTTTAGGCACAGAAAAGAGGAATTTATAAAGTGACAGAACATACTGTTTAATACTTCGCAATTGTAAAACACTATAATAGAAGGAAAGAATATTCCTTCATTAACATGAGAAGCAAAGTGATAACATTGGGCCTCTGAACATTTGAGCCCCCTCCTTAATCCATGTAAGCCCTCAATTTTACATTTTCCATCAGACCTATAAAAGACACTCAAGACTCATACATAAAAGATCTCATACTAAATCCAAGCAATGCTTACACAAGTATATTTCATAAGAAGAAAAGAAATTTTAAATTATATTCTTAGCAATGGTTATAGAAAGCATTAATGCCATAACTCAAAAGAGATGTGAGTGTAGATCAACTTTGACACTGCATGGAAATTCAGAACCACCTTAGGATATTGATTTGTTCCAAAAGTCTTAATCATAAAGTTTTAACTACATGTGAATTTCTTGAAGGAATTTAATTTTAAAAGGACAAATGAGTCTATTAAAATTATCATATATAAATTAACGTAAGCTATGTGGCAAATACACATGAGATAAAAATAATATAAAGTTAGATTTTATTTCTATGTTTCATTTTTAGAGAGTTATTTTTATTCTATGTATGCATGCATTTCTGACAAACATGTCTGTGGAACACATATAGGCAGAAATATGGAAGACAGAAGAGAACACTGGATGCCCTAAATTGGAAATATAGTTGTAAGGCACCATATGGATGCTAGGAAGTGAACCTAGGTCCTCTGCGAGATCAAACTTTCTCTTAATTGCTGAACCATTTATTCAGCTCCTGTATTTCTCAATTAATACCACTGTCTACTATTTCCAGTTAATGTAAAATATTTTTGCCTTCTAAGTTGTGCCATTGAAACATGACTTTGGATACACACTTGTTAAACCATTTAATAACTGCTGGTTTTCCATTCCTCCACTACAAATGACATTCAAAAACTACAACAAAAACAGAGATAAAAACATTCTCTCAGAATAAATGACCAGAATATACTTAATCAGGATAAATTTTTAAAGATAAAATACCCTACAGGGAGGATGAGGCATCTTATCTGTAGTATGCTGATCAGCATTTGTAGGTACTATTTCTTCTTGTTGTTAGCTATTCCAAACCTATACTTAACTAAAAAAATAAAAGAATACTGAAACTCTCAGCTATGTTGTTATAGCCATTTTTCTTAGAAAAATGAAACCTATTTCCCTTTAAGTAGTGCATTGCAGCTTTAAAATTTTTTCTCTATACTTCAAAAAGGCAGTATCTGATAAGACAGGAATGCTCTGAACACAAAGAGTTAGTTGGTGTAGGAAAGGAGAGGATCACTGACAGCACCTTGCCATCTGAGCATCTGACTTCAATTTTGAAGGATTTTTTTTGGGCTACCTGGGATCATGTAAATCGCCCCTACCTCTCATATAAGGACACACCAACAAACTGCATGCATCATGGCTATCACATATGAACAAACCTAAGTTCTAAGCCCTCAACTGAGAAGACAACCCCTAACCACTAGTACCCTCCCCTGACATCTGCTTTTGGCTTTTGTATTTGTGAAGTAGCCACTTAAGCAGTAAGCCATGCTGTGGCAATAATTACAAGTACTTTTAGGTTGTAATCACCATGATGGAGGTCTGCCAGTCATCAGGATTTGTCCCATAGCCTAGGGCACAAAAGTTTCCACAGATAAATTTGTGACATTTTTATACCTAAGATCATAGTATTTACATGTATCATAGTTACACAAGTCCTCTTGAGTGGCAGCCTACAGAAACAAGAAAATCAGAAAAGGGCCTTATCTGACATAAAGTACAAACTTTTAGTTTTATGACTAATGAAGTAGAAGGAAAGAAAAAAATGACCTAAATGTAATGGATTAAACTATACCCTACCAAATTGGAAAAATTATAGATTTGTCTAAAAGTGAAAATATTAACATTAATAGCTAAAACTTAATGACATTAATGTCAAGTAGATAACCATCAAACTGGGAGATAAAGGGTCATGGAGTTTCCTGTGAGATTGCATTTCGTAGTATTCTTAGAAGCTGCACAAATCAAGTCTCAGCAACATGACTGCTCACCTGTGAGCTGAACATGGATAGCATCTCAAAGAGCATGCCAAACTGGATGGGCAAAAGCCCATGAAGTCTCAACCTGCACACAACCAAGGAAAGAAAAGAATGGGATAGATGATCCACCTCAGGGAAGATTCAAACTGATAGTCCGACAAACACTTATATAGGCAGCATTATGCAGACTGAACTGGTTATATGAAGTACTTTTATGCAATAACAGTTTTTGAAAAGGAGGCCATTAGTGGAGAGCAGGGACAGTTAGTTTGGGAGGGGTTTAGAGGAAGGAAATGGAAGGTAATTTGTAATTTAGAGGAAGAATAGTACAGAATTTGCATAAAGTGTTGAAAGTGTAAAAATGATGAGAAGGAGAGCCCAAAGTGATGGTCGGATGCCTGGAAGGATCGCTGCAAAGAAGCAGAGAATACGCAGAAGCAGAGCTCAGACATGACAAGCATGCAAACCATGGAATCACCAAATCAAGCAAATCAGAGGAGGATACATTTAAAAATCATACTTTGACTCATTATAGATACTGTTGAGGAATCTTTGAAAAAAATGTAACTTAGAAATTTTAAGACTTTAGAGGAACAAAAGACTCCAGGTTGCCTATTGAGCAAAAGATGATGTAACTTATTTCTCAATGGTAACTGACCCATGGAAAGAAAGCTGTAAATGATTACTTTGGGACACTGGCATACACTGCACTGTTCTAGGAAAATTGGCCTGTATACAGAGTTCATCTATAATACATAATAATGGACAATTTCTATCTTTGAAAATGAAAACTAAAGATACTGAAACAACATCCTCAGCAACATACAAAATGTATTAGTATTGACAGAAAGAAAAGCAAGATATTTTCAGGCCTATAAAACAAAGCAACAGCACAGCTTTACTTAAAGAAAGTAATGGCTACTTGCCTCAAACATATCCTCATTCTTTACAATACAGTGCTCAGTCATTAAGAATGTGGTAGGGTTGTATTAGTTTGCATTCCCACCAGCAGTGAAGGTGTGTTCCTCTTTCTCTACATCTTTAACAGCATGTGGTGTCGCTTGAATTTTTTATCTTAGCCATTCTGATGGGTGTAAGATGGAATCTCAGAGTCATGTTGATTTGCATTTCTCTGATGACTAAAGATGTTGAGCATTTCTTTAAGTGTTTCTTAGCCATTCGATAACCCTCTGTTGAGAATTCTCTGTTTAATTCTGAACCCCATTTCTCAATAGGATTCTTTGGTTTGGTGGTGCTTAATTTCTTGTGTTATGTATATATATATATATTGGATATTAGACCTTTGTCAGATGTAGGGTTGGTGAAGATCTTTTCCCAGACTGTAGGCTGTCACTTTGTTCTGTTGATAGTGTCTCCTGCCTTACAGAAGCTTCTCAGCCTCATGAGATCCCATTTATTAATTGTTGACCTTAAGGCTTGGGCTGTTGGTGTTCTGTTCAGGAAGTTGTCTCCTGTATCAATGTGTTCCAGGCTCTTTCCCACTTTTTCTTCTAACTGATTTAGTGTCTTTGGTTTTATGTTGAGGCCTTTAATCCACTTGGACTTGAGTTTTGTACATGGTGACAAATATGGGTCCATTTTCCTACATGATGCCATCCAGTTAGACCAGCACCATTTCTTGAAGATGACCCTTTTTCCATTGAAATCTATCTGGCACTATTTCAGAAATCTGGGAATAGGGCTTCCTCAAGACCCAGCTATTCCACTCCTTGGAATATACCCAGAAGATGCTGTAGCACACAAGGACATATGCTCAACCATGTTCAAAGCTGCCTTATTCATAATAGTCAGAACCTGGAAACAGCCTAAGTGTCCCTCAATAGAAAATGTATAAAGAAACTGTGATACATTTATACTATGGAATACTACTCAGCTATTAAAAACAAGGAATTCCCGAAAGTTGTGGACAAATGGATTGAACTAGAAATGATCATAATGAAAGAGTTAACCCAGAAGCAGAGAGATTCAAATGGTATGTGCTCACTTATAACTGGACACTAGCCCAAGGGGCATGTCCCATGAAAGTCTTCACTTGCCAGGAAAGTAGGACAGAGGTGAGGACATCCTATTGGGACTCTAGGTGAGAGATATATAGGAAATGGGATATAGAAGGATCCAGAGGGTCCTAGAAACCTACCAGAAGAATACTATGATGGGCGGATCTGGGCCCAAGGGTTCTGCTCAAACTATGGCACCAACCAAGGACAATACGTGCAGTGAGCATCAAACCCCTACACAGATCTAGCCAAGGAACAGGACACTCTCTATAGTTAAGTGGAGAGTGGGGACTGACTTTCACATGAACTCTGGTGTCCCATATTTGACCATGTCCCCTTGATGGAGAGGCCCAATGGCACTCAGAGGAAAGAAAGCAGACTACCAAGAAGAGACTTGATACCCTAGGATCATATGCAGGGGGAGGAGGTCCCCCTCAGTCACAGTCATAGGGGAGGGGAATAGGGTGAAAGCGAGAGGGAGGGAAGGATGGGAGAATACATGGTATGGGATAACAATTGAGATGTAATATGAATGAATTAATAAAAAATTACAATGCAAAAAAAAGAGTTAATGTGGTAGGGCCACGTATAACAGGAAACAATAAATCTCAGCACCAATGAGACAGATATTGGTGGATCTCTCTGTTGGAAGCCTGCCTAATCTACACAGTGAGTTCCAGGCCAATCAAAGGTCCCCAAAACAATAACAACACACCCACTAAAAATGTGACAAAATGATATAGAAGTTATATAAACTAGATAAAGTTAGTGATTAAATTCTTTATTATCAGGAAAGAAAGCAAGAGTATAGATTTAAAACTCTCTAACTCTCTCTCTCTCTCTCTCTCTCTCTCTCTCTCTCTCTCTCTCTCTCTCTCTCTCTCTCTCACACACACACACACACACACACTTCAAATTTGGATGTTTAAAAAGTTCTAATATTAAATGTTCAGAGATTAACTGTAATTTTCAAACTGGAAGAAATAAATCCAATTTAAACATCAGTATAAAAGATTAGAAATAGAGAAAAAATGAAAACTCAAAATCCACTAAATGAAACAGAATAAATGCATCAGCCAAAGAAGTAATCTAAATGCCAAACTGATATAGTTTTCAGAAAGGTTTTTGAAATTGTCTTGCTATATTTTTTAACAAAAGACGTATCCATAATATTAAGATAAAGAAATAAAAATATTTTCAGACCACATAAAAGAAAATAATAATGCAGTAAGCACACTATAGTAATGGAAGACAAGTGGACTTTAAAATATAATTCTATTAACAAAAAAGTGAAGTTAAGATGCCACAAACTTCATCAGAGCAATATATGCAAAAATTGCCTTTACTCAAACAATGCAATAATTCTTATATATGAACTATAAAATTAATGCACAAAAGTATGTACAGAAAGTTACATTATTGTAATGGTATAATTTAAATAATAGCTATCCAAAATGACTAAGCTTAATTATAAAACTAAACTATGTGGTCTTCAACCCCACCAGAGACTTGAGAAGGAATAAAATTAATTACCTGAGTGTACAGGGGTTGCTAAGATGTTTTAGGTCTTTTGATAGATGGTTTAAATTGATAATTATGAGATATGATAGCTATTGATTAACATTAAGAATTTTAGATGTACTGAGATAGGAAAGATGTATCAAGGCTGCCAAATAAAACTAGCCAAAACAATAAGAATATAACATTTCTATAATTCCTGATTATGTCATGGTTCTTCTTATTGTAGGTAGTTTAGTGTGTGTGTGTGTGTGTGTGTGTGTGTGTGTGTGTGTGTGTGTGTGTTTGTGTAATAATAGGAATGTATATGTAAAAAAATAAAAAAATAAATATAATAAGAAATGAGCTCTAAAGAGAATAAAAACAGGATGACCTGAATTACATGACATAATATCAAATGTTCTGGAATAATAAACATTAAAAATTTAAGGTAATAACTTAAAAATCTATTTAAGACTATTTGACAATTTAGGATTAACAACTACTGTATTTTATTATATTCACCCACAGCACTAAAGATCATCTTCCCATTTTAAATGGCTACAGAAAAGATTTTTATATGATTCTACAACCCTATTTTAGTTTATAAAATTTTCCCACAAGGAAAAACTACATTGGAATTGTATAAACAGGTTAAGAAAACCACATACACCAAGAAACAGCATCCATTAATATCGTTTATCTTTAATAAAGATATAAAATATTGATTTTTAAAAAAAATCTATCAAAGCCTTTAAGTTCCGAGTGTCTCTGTATATGAATACATGCAACTGTGAGCAGATGCATGGTGTGTGCATGTGAGTGTGTGTGTGTGTGTGTGTGTGTGTGTGTGTGCTAATGTATATGCACTTGTGTGTACATGGATTAAAAGCCAAAGGTCAACTTTGGTGTTTCTTCTCAAGCTCTGTCCACAGGAGATTGTTTGGGCTATTTTTTTTTTGTTGTTGTTGTTGTTGTTGTTGTTTTTTCCGAGAGAGGGCCTGGCATGGTTGTACATGCCTTTAATGCCAGCACTCAGGAGGCAGAATCAGTCAGATCGCTGTGAGTTAGAGGCCAGCCTGGTCTATAAGTGACTCCAAGACAGCCAAGGCTAACGCAGAGAGATCCTGTCTCCAAAACCAGAGAGAGAGAGAGAGAGAGAGAGAGAGAGAGAGAGAGAGAGAGAGAGAGAGAGAGAGAGAGAGAGAGAGAGAGAGAGAGAAAGAGAGAGAGAGAGACAGACAGACAGACAGACAGACAGACAGAGACAGAGAGACAGAGAGAGAATATATCATTGCTCTGGAGCTCAGTGAATAGGCTGACTAGATATCCTGTCTATACCTCCACAGTGCTGAGACTGCAACTGTGTATCACCACACTTGGCTGTTTTACATGAGTTCTGAGGATCTGAATCATTGGGGTTGTAACACAGATCCTCACATGTAAGTAGCTAGCAAAACATCTCTCCTCCTCCTCTACCTTCTGACTCCAGCCCATGAAGTCCCTTCTGGACTTGCCTTTATCTTCTTCCTCTGTGGCTTGGCAGGCTGACCCACCAGGGGGAGGTGATCAACAAGCAGGCAACAGAGCCCATGTCAGAGACAGCCCCTGCTCCCCATGTTAGGAGGCCCCCATGGAGACTGTGCTGCCTATGGAATAAATCTGAGCAGGGGAGGGGGCCTATGGGCCTATGTCTTCTCTATGCATTATCCTTGGTTGGTGCATCAGTCTCTACAGGCTCCACTGTGCCCCCTTGTGGAGCTCCTGTCCCTTTCGGGTCCTTCTATGCCCCAATTCTTTCTTTCTTTCTTTCTTTCTTTCTTTCTTTCTTTCTTTCTTTCTTTCTTTCTTTCTTTCTGTCTGTCTTTCAAATCAAGTCTTTATTTAGGTAACAAGGTGGTTAAGTTCACTGCATCGTATGAAACATCACAATACCATACTGGAAAGGTACTATCAGTAGAGGGTCGGATCAGAGTGGACCGACTAAGCGATAAACCATTTTGCATTCTTCATTTCCCATTTTTAAACAACTCCCATTCCCCAATAAAGGGACAAGTAGCTTTTAACACCATCAGGTAAAGCACTTTAACTTACAAGGTTAAAAGATAAAACATATCGTGGCAGTAATTCCTCTTAGAGCAAAAATCAGGTGCACAAGAAATCAAGTGGCAAGAAAGCTGTCTGTATTCAAATGTGTGCCTCCCCCAGAAACAGCCTCAGCGAAATGGTAGAGAAAACACCACGGACTCCATTTCACATAGGACCAGGTACACACAAGGCACACAGGAAGGCAACTACAACCTGCTGAAACACAATTATAGCATACGGCAAAATGTTTACAAAGCATCCACAACAGGTAAACCATGTACAAATGGATACATTCTTTACTTCCCCGAACTCCAGTAACTTATCCTTGCGTCTGCTACATCCTTTAACTCATACTAAAATATCTTTTGAAACCAAATGAATTAATTTATGGCTATTTATAATTTGATTTGTTATCTCGCTACTTCAAATTATTTTATTTATTTTTTTTAAAGATTTATTTATTTATTTATTGTTTATACAGCATTCTTCCCTCATGGGTGCCTACATTCCAGAAGAGGGCATCAGATCACATTATAGATGGTTGTGAGCCACCATGTGGTTGCTGGGACGTGAACTCAGGATCTCTGGAAGAGCAGTGAGTGTTAGTAACCTCTTAGCCATCTCTCCAGCCCCTCAAATTATTTTAATTGATGAGGTTTGCCTTTATAATGTAAATTGTGATTTTTCTTTTTGTTTTACATGTGGGTTTCTACAGTTTTAATTTTTTCAGCTTTTAAGATTCAAGTTTTATGTAATTTGGTATAATTTTAATTGTTATTTTTAAAGTTCAGAATAGCACATCAGAAAACTATAAATACATTTAAAAGTATCTATTTTAGATCTAAGGAAACACAGAGATATTTTCATGGGTTTAGTACCTTTCATTTTATAACACTGGGCATGGTACAGAGTGGCTGTCACATAGGTACTCAAATTATTTAGTTATATTTTTATAATAACTTTGAATTCTTGTTTTTTTTAAGTTTTGTATATAATAAATTCAGTGCTGAACATGAAGAGTATCCCCCAACTCTACGTACAACTGCCTGTACTCTACCCAAGGTTGGGCTGTGAGTCTCAGAATCTGCTTAGATCCCCTACAGGGTGGTAGGCTGCCAGCCTGTTCCTTCCTTTCAAGTACTTAAGGTGTCTCTTCTATGTGCCCTTCTGAGTGAGCATTAAGCATCCTCCCTAGGGTCCTCCTCGTTATTTAGCTTCTTTAGGTCTGTGGATTGTAGTGTGGCTATCTTGTATTATAGGGCTAATATTCATTTATAAGTGAGTATATACCATACTTGTCTTCCTGGGCCTGGGTTATCTCACTCAGAGTGATTTTTTAAAAGTTCCATTTGGTGAGAATTCCTATCCAAGTTAAGAAGGCAGGCCGATTATTTAAGACATGTGTGGGATGGAAGAAAGGAGCTGGTCGTTTATTGTAAATAATATTTTTATTTAAGGATCTGAAAAGATGCTATATTTTGAAGATTACAATTTAGGAACTACTTTAGCATCGTACTGAGCTTTAAGTACATACACAAAATTTATACCTATTCATATTCTGTAGATACCCAACACACATTTGCGAAACATGTCACTACTGATGTACCCCCACATGTGGTACTAAAGTTATAAGGTAAAGACAGATTGGTACAGAGTTATAAGGAGATTTAAAAGAGTGATAAGTATGTAGAGGCACAGTGAGAGGTTGACAATCTCTTGCTTTGTTCTAGAATTTACAGGCTTCAGAAAGGTGAAAAATGAATTCCTACTGTGTAAGATTCCCAATGAGTGGGATTTCCTGTGGCAGCTATACAAGTCAATGCATATGGTAATTCTGTTCAACATTTGGTGAGGGGCCTGCCAAGCTCTCATCCACAATGCCTATCATTTTATATTTCAAATGATATTCCTTTAAAGGATTACTTCATTGGTATAATTCCTACTGGATATCATATATATTCAGACCTTAATAATTTCACCATTGCTTTCAGTATCCATACAATATTAATTTATATGTGTCTACGAACTTAAATATGGAAAATGATATAGTTACAAAACTCTACACTATTACTATTTTCTGTTGATGCTCTTTATGTGTTTTGTGTGTATGCACAGTATGTATTTATGTGCTCATTGTCCTTTGTGTGAGGTGGGGACGCACACATGCTGCAATGAGCAATGGAGTTTCAAGAACAACCTCGGATGTCAATCCTTGCCTTCCACTTCTAGGGATAGTCTTTGGTTATTCACTATTATGTACACCAGCTTATCAGGGACATGAGCATCTATAGATTTCCCTGTGTCCTCTTTCCATCAATACATCTGGGTTCATGTGAGATGTGGAAAATAAACTCCATTCTTTATACCTTCACAGCACATGTGTCATTCACTGAGCCTTCCACTCAGGACTCTTAATACTCTTTAAAACAAGTACCTGCTGTCCATTTTCTCTACAGCAGTCCACTCTAGTTAATTAACAGCACAGATAGTAGTCCTAGAATTTTGCATGTATAAACTAACATTAAAATATTGAAATATTTTCAATAAACTTGAAAAAGATCTTGAAAAATATTTGGAGCTTACACAAAATACATTTGTTCATACGTCAACAAGCAAGCCTTTATCAAATGAAGAGATACACCATGTAACTGCAACAAAATAATGTTATCTGAATTCACTTACTGCTTTAAGAAACAATACTTGCATTTCCAAGATGTGTGTGTATATGTGTGTGTCTGTAAGCACATAGGCTCACATGCTTGCATGTGGGGAAAGCTAATTCCAATATTCATGTGGAAGTCCAAAGGTGAAAAAACACTATGGGACACCTAAATTTAGCAACAAACAAAGGAAGGTTCAATAGTTTGCTTTTCCATAGTATTTTGGGATTTTCATGGTTATCTTAAAAATTGTAAAAGTCAAATTCAAGAGTTACCCATTTCCTCCAATAATTTGTACATTTTCAAGTCACACAAAAAAAGTTTCTGAGGTATTTTAATCAGGGATTATGTGAAGTAAGTGTCCAGTTTCAATCTCTTTCAATGAGACACCAAGTGTTCCCACTGACGTTTATTACTGGTTGTCTTTCCAGAATAAAACTGTGTTTACTTCGTGTTCTTGCAAAATGTAGATGGCAGTGTATGCTTGGCTTATTTTTGTGCTCTCCGTTCTGCTTTACTGTTTTAAGATGCTTTTATTCAAGCTGTATATTAGTTGGGTTACTACAGGTTTTAAGTAAGGAGAATCTGCACCAAAAAGGGACAAACAAAATGATAAGGTAATCTACAGTTTTGGACAAAATATTTCCAATTGTAAAAGGATGAAACGTTAATATCCTAAGTAGACAAAACTAGTAGTTTGATAGTTAGGGATACGGTGAATGAAACATACTAAGATATGACCTCAGACCTACCAGGATGGCTATTAATGAAATGACAAGGACTAACACAGTTGATGAAAATGAGGAGTAAAGAGAGCACCATGGAGTGTTGGGCAGAATTTTAAAAAAGGGTTGCTGTCAAGAAATATAGTATGGGATTTTCTCACAATAAAAAAGAGAACTGTTGTGTTGTTACCAACCCACTTTTTGGTATATGAAAAATAAAATAAAATCACTATACTGTAGAAATGTCTCTCATTGGCACATGCCTTTAATCCCAGCACTCGGGAGGCAGAGGCAGGTGGATCACTGTGAGTTCGAGGCCAGCCTGGTCTACAAAGTGAGTCCATGATGGCCAAGGCTACACAGAGAAACCCTGTCTCGAAAAACAAACAAACAAAAAAAAAACAAAAAAAATATTCACAATATTCAAGATAAGGAAAAAACCTAATGGTAAGTTGACAGATGGATTGAGATTGTTAGTTACATTTCTATATATGTAAGCACAACAGAGCATTACTCAGCGGTTAAAAATATCTGTCCCTTGATACATGTTTTAATCTTGAAGGCATTGTGCTAAGTGAAATAATCCAGACACCGAAAGGAAGTTATGTATTATTTTATTTATATATGGCATCTAAAGTGTTAAATAGAGTGCCAGGCATCCAACATCAGAGCTAGGGAGGTGGGGCAGGACGATCAGAAGTTATAGATCATCCGTAAGTATATAATTTGAGGACAGTTTGAACTCCTCGACAATTTTCCTTTTTGTATACTTTGCCTGATTCTCACCAGAAAGCCCATACATCCTGTTGCTGAGCCATTCCTTCAGTAAAATTAGAGCCTACTTCTTCAGGAATTTAACATATATAGAAGACCACCTGAAACATCCTGCTTTGTGAACTGAGCAACTATTGGATTTTGGACTTTCTGTAGGAAGACAGCCACTGTAGGACTTGCAGGATGCCATCCTATGAGCTACTCCCATACACCCCCTTCTATATATGAAAATTTATAAACAAACACACACATACACACACACTATCAGCCGTTACTCTAGAGAATACTGACTAACACACTTCTATAATTTTTGTCTTTTGTCCCATTTTTCTTTCCTTTTTATTATTTTTCTTTTTACATATACATTTATATTATTACAGATATATATAATAAACTGCCTACATCAAGAAGAACCACAAAACAGTCAGTTTTATAAATGTTACATGCATAATGTTTGGGCTATTTGTATTTGGCAATCTTGAAGAAAACATCTTTCCTATCTTGTTGCATCTAAAATTCAGAATGTAAATCAATATCTATCACATCTCATCATTATCAACTTAAAACATCTCTCTAGAGCTGGGCATGGTGGCACACACCTTTAATCCTATCACATCAGAGAAGACTCTCTTTGGCTTCTTGTTGAAACTTTGTAATGCTTTAAACATTGGAAGGAGAGGGTTGGAGAAAAGGAGCTACAGGTAGTTCTTGAATAGAAGCATCCTGACATCTATTCACAACACAACTATATCTGGTTTCCAGATGTATATGCACTGAAAGAGGGGACTATAACTGGCCAACATCAACTGCCCAGTTATAGAGAGCTCTAGTAAATGTACAAGTCACCAACAACAAATTGACTTTCATATATTTCTACCCTTCATGGGCAATCTTATAGCTCATATTGCTGTTTACTTTACTGAAGGGGAACACCGCGGAAAGAATCTGTCAATCTTGTTTAGAAACAAGCATCTCTGTAAATGGACGGAGGGGTGCTCTCATCCAAAACACACCTGTCAGGACATGGTAATTGAGGGCTTTCAAGCCAGATGTGCTTCTTGTCTCACTAACAGTCAGTTGGCAGCATTGTTACTGTGCTCACCAGAAGTTCATTATCCTGTTGAGTGGCATGGGAAGCACTTAAATACCATGTTTGAACTATCTTTATAACTCTTGCTCAGAAATTTTAAGTCTAAGAATATTCCAGAAAGGCATTACCATTTATTGATTTAACATTATGTAATATTCTATACTCTGATTTTCCTTATGTTCTTTATTTCATTAGTAAGGAAATAGATTCACATAGCCTCCTTTTTCCCTCTGGTCTGTAGATTGTTTAAAGGCACTTTTCAAAGAAAATACTATCATTTTAAAGAATCTTAAGAAAAAATGTCTCAAATACTCTGGAAGGTTCCTCACTGGTCCTTCCTGGTGTGCTAAGCTCCTTCTTGCCCCTGAGTAACAGACTCATTCAATCTATTGATGCCTGTCTCTGAACTAGGAAGTCTCTCACCCATCTTAAGCAAGAAAGCCATGCTGATTCTTCCTCTATAATTCTCCTCACATCCCCATCCCCTGGAGGCTTCTGCAGGGAGCTTTAGCCTAGTTCTCGCATTAGGAGAAATGATTTCTTTGATCCTCTATTAGATTTACTGTGAACTGTCCTCCTTAAGGACAGACCTGCTTTTGAATTGGTAAAAAGCACTGTCCATCTGTACTGCTCTGTTCTGTTCACAAACATTATTAACAATGTGCTACTCACTACTGAGGGTTTGCATACTTAAGGTATTTGCCAGCAATGTCTGAAACTTAGGATCTGTGTTGAAATTCATCATGAACAATATTTTAAACCATCCTAAACTAAGTTCTGATTTTTTTCATTAGTTCTGAAATATTCGGTCCTTTCATCTGGCTAGTTAGACTAAGGCCTCAAGTGTTTGAGTCTGATGCCCGTGATCCAACTGTACCTACTGCTTACCAAAAGATTATGTTGGAAATGTATTAGGAAATCAACTCTCATATGTGATTGCAAACATAATATTGAGATACATGGGTTCATAACAAACCCTATTGACTTGGGCCGTCATAAGTAGACGTCTTAAGTAAGGAACGTCATGCTACAGGATCATGTATAGCTACAACAGGTGAGGAGTCGAAGGGAGCTTCCTCTAGATCTCATCCAGTCTTAAATTATTTAAGACATAATTCTGCAATTCCTCTCTCAGGAGTTTCGTCTTTGAAGTACAGCGTGTCATGTTGTCCTCCTTTACAAAAGAGTTTTTCTTTTTCTTTATTTCCAGGAATAAATTCAAACTACATAAATGCCTGTATTCATTGCGTAGGAATATATATATATATATATATGTGTGTGTGTGTGTGTGTATTATGAATACATATATGTATATATTATGTGTGTGCATGTATATATACATGTTATATGTATGTATATATACATGTTATATGTAACATGTAACATGTTACATGTAACATGTAACACACACTCAGAAAGCATATTTTGCCTGTAGGTTTTCTTCCAGGAGTGAAGACTTTTGAGACTTCCCCAACACACATTGACACATAAATTGGTGTTGTCATTTATAAGGTCTTGTTTCAGCAACCATATTGCAGAGGCAGCCTGGGTACAGCTGTTGTATAACATACAGAAGGCATTACCTCACAGTAGATGCCCCTGCCTGAACTTCTTGTTCTTAAAATCTTGTGGTCCCTTCTTCTGTGGTTTTTCTGAGCCTTAGATGTAGGGGTTGCATTGCAAATGCATCAAGCGAGGATGGACACCCACAGTTAGGTGCTCTCTACAATTTGACCAGTTGTGGTTTTATATAGTGATCTTTCTTTAGTGCAAAGAGAAGCTTTGGTGAGGGGTAATGGCTACACTTACCAGCGGGTATTAGGCTAAGTAGTTAGAACGAAGTTAGAAATTATACTGATTTACTGAGGTGGCTGCAGAAGATTCTCTTCTAGGGTCTAAGATCTCTCCAGCCATGGGTAATTGGAAAGTTTTATAGATACCAGGCAAGACTTCCTACCTGTTTAATGGTCCTTACACTCAATTAGATATCCATGTTTATCCCAGTACATAAGTGCCACTATTGTATCCTTTGGGCTATCTTTTCTTTCTGGTCATTGTTCTTCATAGGCATGACAGCATTACAACATACTGTTAGTTAATTTTAAAAATAGTATATGCCATTAATTACTTTCCCACCTTGGTAGCTTGCTTAGTTCCTTCACAGACCATGAAACTTAGTCATATGGGAGGAGATTTCTATGTCAGATCCAGCTTAATTCCTCCATGTCCTCTACCCAAAGTATATGGTGTATAGAGCAACAATCTTATCTTTAATTTCTTGGAGGAATCCTAACAACAACAATTGCCTATGTTTTTTTTTTTTTTTTTTTTTTTTTTTTTTTTTTTTTTTTTTTTTTGAGGCTCTGCTTTATTTCTATGACCTGCAACTCAAAAGGAGGTTTCCATGCCACGTACTGGGTTATATCGAAGGCAAAAACAGTTTTTCATAGAGTATATTGTAATAAATGTGTTTTGTTTTACCTGCCACCTTGTGAAGGAAACTTGAAATTGCAATTCAGTCAATCCCAGCTGATTTAGATTTGTAGTTGTCAATAAGTTTTCTAAGCAGTGTTTCAGATGCTGGGTCCCACCTGGTGTGGGATTATTGCCTATATCTATTTTCAACAGGGTGTTCCTGCTTGCCCTGGTTACAAAGAACCAAGTTTGTAGGTGGCATTTTATTTTCACAGTTGAGAGTAGATGCTGACTTAATGTGAGCAGGGTTCTGTGAGTTGGAGAGGCCACACATGGCCCAGGAGGGGACATCTTTTTTCTTTTTTCTCTTTTTTTTTTTTTTTTTTTCAGCTGAGCACAATGACCTCAAACACAGACAAAACAGCATTTCAGTCCAGGTCTGTCTATGGATATCTCAGGCTTATTTCCTTTATCAAGAACACATTGTTTTTATTTGCATTTAACCATCTAATTTTTCCCTGGGACTTATGTAGAATTACAACAAGAAATGAGTCTTGTAATAAGCCCAAGTTCATAGTACTTTTCCTAAAGAATTATATTTTGAAAGTGGAAAGGTTTGTAGATTTGTAATGAAACAGGTAGAGAAAGAGCTCAGGAGCTTAAACACCACTTTAAATTTTTATCTCATGTATTCCATTTGTTTGTTTTGGACACAATCATTTTAAAAGTAGACTTCATTTTTGATATGCGCAACCTCTAATTAACCTCTATCTTTATTAGGTGGATTCCAAGTACCTAGGTTTCTGGCATCTGTAGCTATTCCAAGGTGTTATAACAATGTGTCTCAGGGTTCAATTTTATAAAATGGTTACAATTTGCATCTTGCTTTCAGAAAGCTTTTTAATGTAACATTTCTCCCATTCACCCCCTGCTAAGTAAAATAAATGGATTCACATTAGGGTTCTGACCTGTTTAAGAATTTGCTTTCTAAACCACATTTCTTTACATAGGCAATAATAGTGTTATATTTAAATTACCAAATAGTACCTATGATTTTCCATTAGCCCAGTGACACTCTGCATCTGTCAGACATTCCCTTGACTTGCATTAACTCCTTCACCTATAACTCATGGAAACTCCATAGTATTGAAAAATCACTAAGGACCCACTATCCCACCATCTATTAAAACATCCCTTAATCCATTGTTCATTTACTCTACGCAGAGGTCCAGTTTTTTTATATATATAACTGAAGTGCTTTCAGTAGAAAGAAGGTTTGTTTTTCACTCCAGCATCCTAATGATACTCCCTCCCCCTCAGGTAGAGAAGCAGCAAGCACCAAGGAGGGTGGAGGTTGAGGCAGTCTGTCCCAGCAGGGAAGAGATGCTTTCACTGGCCTTGTTTACAATTTCCTATGGATGGTCATTGATAAAAGGTGGAGGACATGGGTTTTATGTTCCCATTCAGTACTCCAGAGAAAGTGTCTCCTGTGACTGTTAAGCTATAAGAGCCATCGTATCCGTTTATTAACTTCTGAAATGTGACAGCCCGAGACTCTGACAGCTCTAGAGATTCTTTGTTCCTTCTTAGATTCTTACTAAAATGAATAACAAATGCCATAAAGAGTGCAGACCTGGTTGGGGAGGTTCACCATCTTAAACGGCTGTTGTCTCCTGCATCCTGGGCTAAGTTTGGATTATGACACTGAGTTACAAACTTCCAAGCTGTGGAAGTTATCCACCCACAATATCGCCAGATGGAAAAACAGAATGAGCAGAACTGCAGTGAACAAACTCAAAAGTAGATATTTAGGAAGATGAGCAGGCAGGCAGGGAGGAGAAAGACAGCTTTCTGTTGAGTCCCAGGAAACCTACTGGGAAACGGCTCCCGTATCGAAGGCACACACAGGCATGTATGCACACATGCATGCCGCAGATGGATATGTGCACATGTCTATTTAAAGTCAAGGTTTCAAGTAGTTTATGCTCCATGTCAACAAGTCTAAATCTTTGAAAAATGTGTTTATAATTGTTTGAAGTGTGATAATTACTTTCCTCTAGATTTTACCAGGCAAGCAAGTCATACCCATTTATTGCTTTCTGCTGTCCTCTACAAAAATAACTTTTTGTTTTATTAATTATAGATATTTAAATATTTCTTAGTTACAGTTTTCTTCATTTCCACTCTCTTTGTGCTATATTTTAAGGCTTAAACTTAGCATTTCTATTTCATAATTTCCCATCAGCCTTGATCTATTCTGTTTTAATTAGAAAGATACTAAAATAATATACTCTTGTCTAAAGCACTGCACATATGTAGAAGTTTGTTACCCAGATCCGTGGAGCCCTAGCAGATGCAAATTGCTTACAAACATTTTACACAGACAGAATGGTTTTATTAAGCATTGACATGTTAAAATTAAATTGATCAGTCTAATTTTACTTTTCTTAAGATAAAATATTTCTCTGTATTTGAATGATTTATGATTTTATTGAAACTGATTTTTACTAGTTCATTTTGTACTGATTAACCATAATTGTTCTAAAATGTTGAAATTTACCAAAGGAAAATGGAAAACATAATTTAAAATAATTAACTGTTCTTGTTAATAATGCAAACCCATTTTATTACTTAAGAAATCATATGACACTCAGCTATCTGAATTTTTCTCCATTTTCTGACCTTTCATTACAAAGCCAGACAGTTTTTAGGACCCTTTATCTATCTTCCAATTGGTATCATAGTAAATTAAAAGCTATATATTATATTTCAGGAAAAGATGAATCCACAAATACTACTTCAATTGATTTTCTCCCATTTTCAGAGTCACTGTTAGGAGAGATATATTTATGGTAAGTAAAAAGACATTTTAATCCACTTATCAGGTCTAAGAGACAGAATCCACTGTCATTCTCAAAGTCATGGTAGAGACACTGCCCCAGCAGCATTGCAAGCCAGATCGCTTCTGTAGGGTTTCTAATGCTTGGACTCTACTGGCTGACACTAAGCCTTTCAGGATGAGCCTCTGATTGTCACTTCACAAACTCTGAATGTGCATGCTCAGATATTTTGTTTTAGAGTCCCTGTACAATCGCAGACAATTTTTCAATGTAAGCAGAGTAATATGTAAAAGAAATCCAGCAAAATGTTTATCAAAGCATTTGTAATAGATGTTATTTCTAGCAGGGAAAAAAATCAGCAATTAAAAGAGTCACTTCAGAGTTCCTTGCAGAGTGTTATCTGCAGCCCACATGGATTGAGCTGTGAGTTTTGATGTGTGGGAAACTGGTGACCAGAGACTCAACTCAGTCATCTGTGTCTTTGATGCTTGAGAAGAATGTGTAGACACTAAGCATCAGTATTTTCCAGAGAAGGGAAAGGAGGAATGCTCTTAACACTGTGCAATTGATGATGATAGATAGAAAATAGGAGTGGGATTACTAAGGATCCCATAGAAACTATTACCATACAAGAGTTTGGGACCAGCAATTATCTTCCAAAGGATGGATGATTTTGATCAGGTCAAGATTTTTCGGGATATCCCATTCTTTTTCACTTATAATAAAGCTTTCTATGCAGTTGCTATGGCAATTATATTAAGAAAGAAAGGATTAAAATATGAAGTGTAATTTTCATGTACACAAATATATATATTTTTATATATTTATGCAAGCCAATCAAAATTCAAAAATCAAGACAGGCTTAAGCTATCTTGGGATAGTTGCTCAACGGCTGGCTATGTATTGTGAACCCAACCTTTAAAAACCTCTCATAAATCTAAAAGTCAGTATGCAGCGATACCTGTGAGAATCATAGTTCTGGTAAAAGCCCTGAATCACTGGACATTCTGCTTCTCCTTGCTTTTTCTCCTAATTTCATATTACTGCTAGTGTTATGCCTTTATTCACTTTGGTATTCAGAAATATACCATAATGCATTGTAAAATTACCTCAAAGTGGTTTAAAATTTAATCAGAATGTCAGCCATTAACACAGCCACAAACTGCTTTCCTCTGAGTGAACAAGAAACTGTTACAGCAGAAGGCATCATAAAGAGAAGGACTGTTACCCTTCCTCCTTTAATGGGCAAGGTTACACTGAAAAACAAAGCAGAAAAATAGATCTCTTCACATCTCAAACCTCTCTCCTCAGTTCCTTCTTATAGTCTGATGAAAAAATATATATTTATTTTATATTATATATAATATTTTATTTTATTACACATTTTATATGTTATTATATATTATATAGTAATATATGAATATTGTATATTAATATATTGTATAATGTATAAATTTTATAATATATTAAGATAGATATATATTATATTTTAACTATATTTTAGTGAGATTCAAAATCTTAACTTGAAATTCCACAAATAGGTAAAATACTTCTTTCTATGAATTCAATTGTACGTAACACACAAACATCAGAGCCGCACAGGTTCAAAATTGATAAAGTGAAGAAGCAAACCCATAAAGGGAGAACCAAGGTCTGTTTGAAGAAACAGTTGGTTGAAAAAGGAGCATTGTGTATCTAAGTTTTTAAGTCAATTTTAGTTTTAAGTATGGGTAATAGATACTATGATAAACTTTTAATTGACCTGATCTATATTTACAAAAAGTATTGTGTAAATTTCCTTATAACTAATTAGAATAAATATCTTTCTTTTATGATTTTGAACAGAAATTATTGTAAAGTTAGGGATACCATAAAAGTTTAAAATATATCACTTGATAGTATTTTGTTGTGATAGGTTTATAGTAAAAAAGAGCTTTTAACAATTCACTTGAGAATTTTTAAAAACATAAATGGTGCTCAAATAATCTAATATGTGGAATGCAAAGTTTACGTTCTTATGAACAGAACAAGTGATTGATGTGAAATGCACTTATTTCTTTTGAAACAAGGAGAAATAACTATCTATTTCTCCGAATCATATATAATCTTTGGAAACAAAGACATGTCGTGGGTGTTCCTGTGAAAGCTTCACAGAATACATTCAAATACACAGAAAGCATGTCACTGAGACACATCCTCAACATCTAATGAGCTTGGGGATACTAATGCGAATACTTAATATAGTCTTGGGATTTATTTTTGTGACTTTATCCTTTTCATTTTTAAAGAAATCTTTTAAAATTGTTTTTCCATTTCTTCTCTCTTTTTGAATTGAAATATAATTTGCTAAATATTTAACTTTAGCAGGCAATATTTTAAGAGGAAAAAATAGAACATGAGTGACAGACAAATCCAAACAAAAATTAATACTAGCTAATAAGTGGAGGCTGGTAACATATTAATTTGTCTAAATCTCTGGAAAAAAAGCTCAAATCCTGTCTTTTCTCTATCCATACTATTTTTTGAAGTATTGAGGTTTGAAGCAAGCAAAAGTCAAATAGGAGAAACTCCAAAACTAAATGTATGAATTCCAGGTCCCATTTCTTTACATCAATGCAAAGAAAAAAATGCCAATATTCTTGAGCCCTGATGTCCTACACAGACATGCTTGTTTGTTCTCTATAGGGAAAATTCAATCCTGAAACAAACATACGCTCAGATTTTCTTCGATCTTTATTGTTGTCATAATGTTTATGGTTTTCTCCTCTTGCTACTCAACTCTACTAACCCTTGAATACCAAAATCAGTCTTGCCTATCATTATATGCACAACAAAATGTTAAAATTAAATATTTAATTAATGGCTTCACTTGTGATTCCTATAGTTATTAAGAGAAGAGCATTTAAGAATGAAGTAAAGTGGAGATTTAAGCATTTTTGAGAGCAGCAGCTGAGTGTTTGTGACAGTAGCTGCTGCAGATAGTCGCTGCTGAGAAGAAGCAACATTTGATTTAGCACCAATTCACATTTTCCAAGGATAACAGGGGTATTGTTACTTTTTCTTCATAACCAAGAAAGTCCATATGGCTTTCTATTTTAGACACCAAATTGATTTTCACTAAAACAAGTAATATACAAATACATGTGAGATCAGATCAGTCCATTTGCCAATGATGTTCTGGCTTCTTGTTAGTGTGTCATGTGATTCGTGCATCTGAAAACAGAACTGGGTACTCCCTGTTAAGTACGTTTTAAAGGGAGAATATTTAGGGATACAATGTGAAGAGCCAAATGATTTAAAAAAGTAAAAAAAAAAAAAAAGGTGTGCTGTGACCTTCTGCAACATATTTCCATCAACAAGACTCTGGGGATCCAAGATGGCGGCGAGCAGTGGATCCAAGATGGCGGCGAGCAGTGTGGACCGCGTTTGGAGGCTCCAGTGAACAATTCAGGGAATTGCACAGATTTCTGAGCCAGGAACACCGAGGTCCGAACATCACGGCAGCGGGAGTGCTCCACGGTTCGGAGGGACCAGGGTGCGGAGGACCTGCGTGCCCCTGCACACGGGAGGAGCGTGGTTTTTCTCTGATCGGAGCGGCAGCGGTAGAGGCGGCAGCACCAGCGGCACCAGCAGCGGCGGCTGAGGTTTGCAGCTCATAGCCTTCCGGTGGAGGCGATTGGTGTGGTGGCTGGTGGGAATTGCTGCGGGAGAGGGGACTCGGGGCAGGATTTGGGTCGCGTGGAGCCTTTGGACCCAGATTGGACTCGGCGGACAGTTCGGCCCCAGAGTCCCGGGTATTGGCCCGGCCCAGCAAACAATTCTGCCTGAGGCGCTAACTCAGCGTGGCCATAGCTCCCCTGCTGTGGCGCAGGCTTAGTTGAGCACGCTGCTCCACACTAGGCACTACCTCAGCTCAGCGGCAGCTCCCCTGCGGTGACACAGTCTGGGCGGAGCACTTGGGTTCACCACAGGCGCTAACTCAGAGCAGCCGCAGTTCTCCTGCTGTGGCGCAGGCTTGGTGACGTGCTCGGTTCCATCCTAGGCACCACCTCAGCTCAGCGGCAGCTCCCCTGCGGGGACACAGTCCGGGCGGAGCACTGTTCCACCACTGGTGCTAACTCAGAGCAGCCGCAGTTCTCCTGCTGTGGCGCAGGCTTGGTGACGTGCTCGGTTCCATCCTAGGCACCACCTCAGCTCAGCGGCAGCTCCCCTGCGGGGACACAGTCTGGGCGGAGCACTTGTCCCACCACTGGCGCTAACTCAGAGCAGCCGCAGTTCTCCTGCTGTGGCGCAGGCTTGGTGACGTGCTCGGTTCCATCCTAGGCACCACCTCAGCTCAGCGGCAGCTCCCCTGCGGGGACACAGTCCGGGCGGAGCACTTGTCCCACCACTGGCGCTAACTCAGAGCAGCCGCAGTTCTCCTGCTGTGGCGCAGGCTTGGTGACGTGCTCGGTTTCCATCCTAGGCACCACCTCAGCTCAGCGGCAGCTCCCTGCGGGGACACAGTCCGGGCGGAGCACTTGTTCCACCACTGGCGCTAACTCAGAGCAGCCGCAGTTCTCCTGCTGTGGCACAGGCTGGACAGAGCTCTCGGTTCCACCAGCTCTAAGACTCTGGTTGGACACAGTGTACAGTTTGAATCCAGAATTCCTGGCTGAGATTGGTGGTCAGTTCGGGCCCTGAGTCAATAACTGACCACAGCACGCACTTTGGGCCAAAAGGCCCTAGTGGAGCTTGGTGCGTAGTCCCAGCCCAAAAATTCTGGCTGGGCCCTGTGTGCATTTTGGGCCCAAAATCCCTAGCTGAGCTTGGCAGACGGTTCTGGCCCTGAGAATTTAGCTGAGTTCTGCCCGTGGTTCGGTCCCAGTGCTCCTGGCTGGACTTGGCAGGGAACACAGAAGGCTGTGGATACCTTGGCCTGACCCAACGCTCATTCAGAGACCCAGAACAATTGCAGGATCCACAGCAGAGAGGGACTGAGGATCACTGGCTGTGAGAGACCAGAACAACAGGGCTAACCTCCTAACATCCACACCAGTGAAGCTTTGAGCTCGCAGCCTAGGGAAATCGTAAGAAAACAAGTGAATCTATCATCAGACACCCTCCATTCAACTCTGGAAGCTACCCAACAAAAACAAAGACGGCAAGATGTCTAAAGGACAACGAAAAAGCATACGCAAAAAACCCCAAAACAACATGGCGTCTCCAGTTTCCAGCTATCCCAAAGAAAACCACCCAGAGAACTCAAATACAACGGAAATACAAGAAAATGACCTCAAATCCTTAGTAATGAGGATGATAATGGAGGAAACAAATAAAATTCGTAATCAAATGCAGGAAGACGCAGACAAACAGGTGAGAGACATAAAGAAGCACATAGAGTGGAACTGGAAAAATTGCAGGAAAATGCAAACAACCAGATGAAAGAAATAACTAAAACGGTTCAAGCTCTGAAGACCTATAAAGAGGCAATGGAAGAAACTCAGGAATATACAAAAAATCAGATGAAAGAAATCAAAAAAATCAGTTCAAGATCTGAAAATGAAAATGGATTCAATGATAAACACACAGACAGAAGAAAAACGAGAACGTGAGACCTCAGAGAAGAAGGCGAGCAACACAGAGGTGAGCTTTTCTAACAGAATCCAAGAGATGGAAGAACGAATCTCAGGGCTAGAAGATACAATCACAGATATTGAATCAACCATTAAAGAAAATGCCAAATCTGGAAAACTCCTGACACAAAACATCCAAGAAATTAAGGACACCATGAAAAGAAGAAATTTGCGGATAATAGGCATTGAAGAAAGAGAAGACATCAGACTCCAGGGCCCAGAAACTATTCTCAACAAAATCATAGAAGAAAATTTCCCCAATCTAAAGAAAGAGATGCCTATAAACATACAAGAGGCCTACAGAACACCAAATAGAATTGACCAGAAAAGAAAAACTGCCCGCCACATAATAATCAAAACACAAAACATGCAGAACAAAGAAAAAATATTAAAAGCTGCAAGGGAAAAGGGCCAAATAACATTTAATGGTAAACCTATCAGAATTACACCTGACTTCTCAGCAGAGACCATAAAAGCCAGAAGGGCCTGGACAGAGATCCTGCAAACCCTAAGAGAACACAGATGCCAGGCCAGACTACTTTACCCAGCAAAATTATCAATAACCATTGATGGAGAAAACAAAATATTCCATGACAAAAACAAATTCAAGCAGTACCTATCCACAAACCCAGCTTTACAGAAGGTACTAGAAGGAAAACTCCATCCCAAAGGGTCAAGCTACAACCAAAACTACCCAGGAAATAGATAACTATCCCATGGCAAAAACACAACTACACAAACGCTCGACTGGAAACAACATCAAAATTAAGACTCTTAACAGTCACTGGTCATTAATATCTCTCAACATCAATGGCCTCAATTCTCCAATAAAAAGACACAGACTAACCGAATGGGTACATAAACAAGACCCAACATTCTTCTGCATCCAAGAAACACATCTCACCCATAATGAAAGGCATTACCTCAGGGTAAAAGGTTGGAAAAAAATATTCCAAGCAAATGGTCACAAGAAGCAAGCAGGTGTAGCCATTTTAGTATCGAACAAAATAGACTTTCAACCAAAATTAATCAAAAGGGATGAGGAAGGACACTTCATACTCATCAAAGGTAAAGTCAACCAAGATGACATCACAATTCTGAACATCTATGCTCCCAATACAAGGGCACCCACATATGTAAAAGATCTCCTAAAAAAGCTTAAACCACACATCGATCCCCATACAATAATAGTGGGAGACTTCAACACCCCACTCTCACTGAAGGATAAGTCATTGAAACAGAAACTAAGCCGAGAAATAACATCATTAACCAATGCCATGGGTCAAATGGATCTAACAGATATCTATAGAACCTTTCACCCAAACAAGAAAGAATACACCTTCTTCTCTGCACCCCATGGAACCTTCTCCAAAATTGATCACATCGTAGGTCACAAAGCAAGCCTCAACAGATACAAGAGGATTGAAATAATACCTTGTATCCTATCAGATCACCATGCTCTTAGGCTGCAATTCAACAACAACAGAAATAACAAAAAGCCTACACGTTTGTGGAAACTAAACAACTCTCTGCTAAATGACACCTGGGTCAGGGAAGAAATAAAGAAAGAAATCAAGGAGTTTCTGAAATTCAATGAAAATGAAGAAACAACATACCCAAATTTGTGGGATACATTGAAAGCAGTGCTAAGAGGAAAATTCATAGCACTAAGTGCCTTTAAAAAGAAATTGGAAACATCGCACATAAGCATCTTAACAACACAACTGGAAGCCCTAGAAAAAAAAGAAGCAGAAACACCCAAGAGGAGTAGACGCCTGGAAATTATCAAACTCAGGGCTGAAATTAACAAATTAGAAACTAAGAAAACAGTCCAAAGAATCAACAAAACCAAAAGCTGGTTCTTTGAGAAAATCAACAAGATAGACAGACCATTAGCCAAACTAACTAAAAGGCAGAGAGACAGTATTGAAATGAACAAAATCAGAAATGAAAAGGGAGACATAACAACAGACACTGATGAAATTCAAAGAATCATAAGATCCTACTTTGAAGGCATATACGCCACAAAATTTGAAAATCTAAGGGAAATGGACGATTTTCTTGATCAAGTTCACTTGCCAAAGTTGAGTGAAGAACAGATAAACAAGTTAAATAGTCCCATTTCCCCGACAGAAATAGAAGCAATCATCGATGGTCTCCCAACCAAAAAAAGCCCAGGGCCAGATGGTTTCAGTGCAGAATTCTACCAGACCTTTAAGGGCGAGCTAATACCGATACTCTTCAAGCTACTCCAAAAGATAGAAATGGATGGAAAATTACCAAATTCATTCTATGAGGCCATAGTCTCATTGATACCTAAACCTCACAAAGACTCAACAAAGAAAGAGAATTTCAGACCAATTTCTCTTATGAACATAGATGCAAAAATACTAAATAAAATACTTGCAAAACGAATACAGGAGCACATCAAAGATATCATTCATCATGACCAAGTAGGCTTCATTCCAGGCATGCAGGGATGGTTTAATATACGGAAATCCATCAATGTAATCCATCATATAAACAAACTGAAAATAAAAAACCACATGATTATCTCCTTGGATGCAGAGAAAGCATTTGATAAAATTCAACACCCATTCATGTTTAAAGTTTTAGAGAGATCGGGGATACAAGGCACTTTCCTCAACATAATAAAGGCTATATACAGCAAGCCAATAGCCAAAATCAAAGTAAATGGTGAGATACTCAAGGAAATTCCTCTCAAATCGGGAACAAGGCAAGGCTGCCCACTCTCTCCATATCTCTTCAATATAGTACTCGAAGTTCTAGCCAGAGCAATAAGACAACAAAAGGAGATCAAGGGGATCCAAATGGGAAAGGAGGAAGTCAAATTATCCCTCTTTGCAGATGATATGATAGTGTACATAAGTGACCCTCAAAACTCCACCAGAGAACTCCTAAAGCTGATAAACACCTTCAGCAAATTGGCTGGATACAAAATTAACTCAAAAAAGTCTGTAGCCTTCCTATACACAAATGACAAGCTTGCAGAGGAAGAAATTAGGAAAACCACACCCTTCACATTAGCCACAAGCAATATAAAATATCTAGGAGTTACCCTAACTAAGCAAGTGAAGGACTTGTATGAAAAAAATTTCAAAACTCTGAAGAAAGAGATTGAAGATGACCTGAGAAGATGGCGTGATCTTCCTTGCTCATGGATCGGGAGAATTAACATAGTAAAAATGGCCATCCTACCAAAAGCAATCTACAGATTCAATGCAATCCCTATCAAAATAACTACACAATTTTTTAAAGACATTGAAAGTTCAATTCTGAACTTCATATGGAAAAACAAAAAACCCAGAATAGCTAAAACAATCTTGTACAATAAAAGATGCTCCGGAGGAATCTCGATACCTGATCTCAAACTGTACTATAAAGCAATAGTACTTAAAACAGCATGGTACTGGCACAGCAACAGGCTGGTTGATCAGTGGAATCGAATCGAAGACCCAGATATGAATCCACACACATATGGTCACTTGATTTTTGACAAAGAAGCCAAATCCATTCAATGGAAAAAGGATAGCATCTTCAACAAATGGTGCTGGTCTAACTGGAGGTCTATGTGTAAAAAAATGAAACTGGACCCATATTTGTCACCTTGCACAAAACTCAAATCCAAGTGGATTAAAGACCTCAACATAAACCAGAGACACTAACTCACTTAGAAGAAAAAGTGGGAAAGAGCCTGGAACATATTGGCACAGGAGACAACTTCCTGAACAGAACACCAACGGCCCAGGCCTTAATGTCAACCATTAATAAATGGGACCTCATGAGGCTGAGAAGCTTCTGTAAGGCAGGAGACACTGTCAAGAGAACAAAGCGACAGCCTACAGACTGGGAAAAAATCTTCACCAACCCTACATCTGACAAAGGTCTAATATCCAAAATATATAAAGAACTCAAGAAATTAAACACCACCAAACCGAATAACCCAATTGAGAAATGGGGCTTGGAACTAAACAGAGAATTCTCATCAGAGGAATATCAAATGGCTGAGAAACACTTAAAGAAATGCTCAACCTCCTTAGTCATCAGGGAAATGCAAATCAAAACAACTCTGAGATTCCATCTTACACCCATCAGAATGGCTAAGATCAAAAATTCAAGCGACACCACATGCTGGCGAGGATGTGGGGAGAGAGGAACACTTCTTCATTGCTGGTGGGAATGCAAACTAGTACAGCCACTTTGGAAATCTATCTGGTGCTATCTCAGAAAAATGGGAATAGGGCTTCCTCAAGACCCAGCTATTCCACTCCTTGGAATATACCCAGAAGATGCTCCAGCACACAACAAGAAAATTTGCTCAACCATGTTCATAGCAGCCTTATTCATAATAGCCAGAACATGGAAACAGCCTAAGTGTCCCTCAGTAGAAGAGTGGATAAAGAAACTGTGGTACATATACACTATGGAATACTACTCAGCTATTAAAAACAAGGAATTCCCGAAATTTGTGGATAAATGGATTGAGCTAGAAATGATCATAATGAGTGAGTTAACCCAGAAGCAGAAAGAATCAAATGGTATATACTCACTTATATCTGCATACTAGCCCAAGGGGCATGTCCCACGAAAGCCTTCACTTACCAGGAAACTGGGACAGAGGGGAAGGCATCCTATTGGGACTCTAAATGAGAGACGCATGGGAGAACAGCAAAATAAAAGGATCCAGAGGTCCTAGAAATCTACAAGTAGAACAATATGATAGGCAGATTTGGGCCCAGGGGTCCCGCTCAAACTAAGGCACCAGCCAAGGACAATACAGGAGGTAAACTTTAAACCCCTTCCCAGATCTAGCCAATGGTCAGAATATTCTCCACAGTTGAGTGGAGAGTGTGATACGACTTTCTCACATACTCTGGTGCCTCACATTTGACCATGTCCCCTGGAGGGGGAGACCTGGTGGCACTCAGAGGAAGGACAGCAAGTAGCCAAGAAGAGACTTGATACCCTATGAGAATATATAGGGGGACGTAATCCCCCTCAGGAACAGTCATAGGGGAGGGGAATAATGGGAAAATGGGGGGGGGGGAATGGGAGGATACAAGGGATGGGATAAACATTGAGATGTAACAAGAATAAATTAATAAAAAAAAAAAAAAAAAAAAAAAAAAAAAAAAAAAAAAAAAAAAAAAAGACCTGCTCCTTCACACTCTGGTAGTAGATGTTGGGATGGGACAAAAAAAAAAAAAAAAAAAAAAAAAAAAAAAAAAAGACTCTGGGAAAGAATCGCTATGAAACCAACTTCTGCTCATGTATATGTTGTCTTTATGTGTATTTTGTATTGTTCAGTACATGTCATGATTTTAAAATCAGATTTATATTGTGGTAATGAGGAATTTTTTCAAGTTACTCTGACCATATTTATCCGGTAAAGAACTATATGTAAAGGACCATCTTTCTTGAGAATTCAGGCTAAAAATTTTGGGTTTGGTTCATATTCCAAAAAGTATATAGACATGGAAATATTTAAATAGTGTAAATTCACTGACTCCAGGGAGTGTTACTTTCATGAAAAAAGCATTCAAGTTTGATGTATTGTGAGAGTCTGGACAACTTAGTTGGTTCTTTAGGTAAAAATTGGCTTTAGATGTTTGCATCTCTTTCAACTGTAGACTCTTTTCTTAGGGTAAAGTAAACAAATCAGTGAAAGCCAGTCTTTGTATAATGACAGGAAAAATAGCATTCATCTTTTAAAAACATGTACTTTAACAAAATGTTTCTGTGAACAGACCTGCAAAAATATTATTTTTCCTTTTCTATATAATTATTTTATAGTGAGAAAATTAAGACCTCAGTCAATGATATGAAGTGAATATCAATGGTTTCCAAATTCAAGTACATTTAAAATTCAACTATACACAAGTTTTAAAGACAACTAAAGATTCTGAAAACTCCTATTGTCATTCTGAAAGAATGAATAACATAACAAATAGTACAACTACAGTTTACTAACACAATCTACAATTTTTTAAAATTTAATTGAATTTCTGTGATTTTCCTTTTTCCATTATGGGAACTGAATATTTATTTAAATACCTGTCCTAGTTTGTTTTCTGATAAAACACATGGACCAAAAGCAACTCAGGGCAAGAAAAACTTCACTTGTCCAGCTAAGTGTCCATCACTGAGAGAAGACAAAGCAAGAAATAGAGTAGAGCAGGAGACCAGAGGCAAAAACTCCAGCAGAAAACATGATAGAGTGTTACTGACAGCCTTGTTCTCCATGGCTCACTCAGGTTGCTTTCTTATACAATCTAGAACAGCCCTGTCAACAAGCAACATTTTCTTATTGAGTATCCCTCCTTCCAAATGATCTTAGCTTGTGTCAAGCTGATAAAGCAAAAACCACAATTAGGATTGTCCTAACTTGAAAGACAAAGACATCATTGTTAAACCATATTTTTTCCTTTCGTGATTTTTCCCTAAGATTTCATGATAAAGTCCTATATGAAAAAATGAGTAATTTTTGACATACCCCTGAACATGTGAGGAGCGTGGATGCTCTCGGACCATAGCAGCAGCAGCTGCAGTGGCGGCAGCTGAGGTTGGAAGCTGGGAAGGCTCCGGCAGAGGCGATTGCTGTGGGGACCGGTGGGAATTGCTGTGGGAGAGGGGACTCAGTGCAAGATTTGGGCCTCGAGACCCTAGCAGAGCCTGTTGTGAAGTTTGGGTCCCATGACACTGGCTGAGCTCAGTGAATGGTTTGGGCCCTGTGACCCAAGTTCAACTCTGCCTGCAGTTCATGCCCTGAGGCCCAAACTGGACTTAGAGAACTGTTCAGCCCCTGAGTCGCTAGCTGAATTTGGAGCACGGTTTGGACCCAGAAACCTTAGCTCAACTCAGCGTGGGGTTTGGACGCTGGGACTCTGACTGAGCTCGGTGCATGGTTCAGGCCCAGAGACTCTAGCTGAACTCAGCATGTGTTTTGGGCCTAAGGATGACCCGGACAGAGCTCGGTGAGGTTTGGGCCCAAGACCCTGGTTGGACTCAGTGCTAACTGAACTAAGCACATGGATTTGGACCCGAGACCTGTTTGGGTATAGAGACGTGAACTGGAATCAACACTCAGGTTGGGTCCACAGATGTGAGGAGCCATAGGACCTTGCCTGACCTGCCCCCGTGGCTGAGAGGCCCTGCTGGCTGAAAGCCACAGCTGTCTGCATACTTGAGATAATTATTCTGCCTGGCTACCACAAAGATCCAGCCTGACCTTGAGAAAGAGAACATTCGGTGTATTGAGACTTCTGTATAGTCGCCCCACTCCACACCTTCTGTCCTTGGGCCTGGCCCAGAAGATTTTGTAACTTTCCACTGCATTCCTTCTCACCCCCGCCCTTTCAGAAGCTTATTGTAAATTTGGATACCCCTTATAATAAATGGCCCTCGATAAGCAAAGTTTTTCCTGGGCTCGTGTCTTTCTCTCGCCTAATTCTTTATTCACAGGTCGTGACCCTCCTCGCCACTCCACGAATAACTGAACCCGCGGGTCGGGAACACACAGACACTAACTGGACTCAGTGTGTGTGTGTGGAGGGGGGGTTGGGCCCTGTGACACTAACCTGGACTCTGTGAGCGGTCTGGGTCCCGAAATTCTACCAGGAACTACAGACCGGTGGATCATCAGAGCTCCAGAACTAAGAAAACCTAGGGGAGACAGGGAGTAGAGTGGGCATCAGACCCCCAAAATGACAGGGCTAGCCTCCTGCCATCCAGACCAGTGAAGCATCAGAGCTTCCAGCCTTGGGAAATCATGAGAAAACAGGTGAATCTATCCCCAGAATCCCTCCACCCGACTCTTGAAGCTACCTCCCCAAAACAGAGATGACAAGATGACTAAAGGACAGTGTAAATCATACACACACACAACCAAAACAATATGATGTCTCCAGATCCCAGCTATCCCAAAGAAAGCATCTCAGAGAACTCAAACACAATGGAAATACAAGAAAATGACCTTAAATCCTTAGTAATGATGATAATAATGGAGGAAACAAATAAAATTAGTAATAAAATTCATGAAGACTGAGCCAAACAGGTGGAAGACAGAGGCCTACAGAGAGGCACTGGAAAAAATTCAGGAAGACGCAAACAACCAGATGAAGGAAATCAATAAAATATTCAAGCTCTGAAGGCCTATAAAGAGACAATGGAAGAAACTCAGGAATATACAAACAATCCTATGAAAAAAAGCAACAAAACAGTTCAAGATCTGGAGATAAAAATGGATTCAATGATAAACACACAGAAAGAAGAAAAATGGGAACATGAGAACACAGAGAAGGTGGGCAACACAGAACCGAGCCTTTCTAACAGAATCCAAGAGATGGAGGAACGAATCTCAAGTTTAGAAGACACATCGCAGATCTTGAAGCAACCATTAAAGAAAACGCCAAAACTGGAAAAGTCCTGGCACAAAACATCCAAGAAATCATGGACATGAAAAGAAGAAATCTAAGGATAATAGGCATTGAGGAAAGAGAAGATGCTAGACTCCAAGGCCCAGAAAATATTCTCAACAAAAATAATAGAAGAAAATGTCCCCAATCTAAAGAAAGAGATGCCTATAAAAATCAAGAGGACTACAGAACACCAAATACAGTAGACCAGAAAAGAAAAACTTCCTGTCACATAATATTCAAAACACAAAATATGCAGAACAAAGAAAAAATATTAAAAGCTGCAAGGGAAAAGGACCAAATAACGTTTAATGGCAAACCTATCAGAATTACACCCAACTTTTCAGCAGAGACTATAAAATCCAGAAAGACCTGGACAGAGGTTCTGCAAACCCTAAGAGACCACAGTTGCCAGGCCAGACTACTTTACCCAGTGAAACTATCAATAACCATTGATGGAGAAAACAAAATATTCCATGCCAAACACAAGTTCAAACAGTACCTATCCAGAAATCCGGTTTTCCAGAAGTTACTAGAATGAAAACTCCACCTCAAAGGGACAAGCTACAACCAAAACTACACAGGGAATAGATAACTACACCATTGCAAAAACACAACCACACAAACGCTCTACTGGAACCAACATCAAAATTAAGACTCTTAATAGTCACTGGTCATCAATATCTCCCAACATCACTGGTCTCAATTCTCCAATAAAAAGACACAGACTAACTGAATGGATCCATAAACAAGATCCAACATCCTTCTGCATTTAAGAAACACAATTCACCCATAAAGATATACATTACCTCAGGTTAAAAAGCAAATGGTCACAAGAAGCAAGCTGGTGTAGCCATTTTAATATCTAATGAAATATACTTTCAACCAAAATTAATCAAAAGGGATGAGGAAGGACATTTAATACTCATCAAAGGTAAAGTCAACCAAGATGACATCACAATTCTGAACATCTATGCTCCCAATACAAGGGCACCCACATTTGTAAAATATCTATTAATGAAGCTTAAACCACACATTGATCCACACACAATAATAGTGGGAGACTTCAACACCCCACTCTCACTGAAGGATAGGTCATTGAAACAGAAACTAAGCCAAGAAATAAGATCATTAACCAATAATGATTGAATCAAATGGATCTAACAGATGTCTATAGAACTTTTCACCCGAACACAAAGGAATATACCTTCTTTTCTGCACCCCATGAAAACTTCTCCGAAATTGATCACAAAGTAGATACAAAGCAAGCATCAGCAGATACAAGAGGACTTAAATAATACCTTGTATGCTATCATATCACCATGGTCTTAGGCTGCATTTCAACAACAACAGAAATAACAAAAGCCTACTCATACATGGAAACTAAACAACTCTACTTATGACACCTGGGTCAGGAAAGAAATAAAGGAAGAAATTGAAGACTTCCTGAAATTCAATGAAAATGAAGAAACAACATACCCAAATTTGTGGAATACATTGAAATCAGTGCTAAGAAGAAAATTCATAGCACTAAGTGCCTTTATAAAGAAATTGAAAACACCCCACATGTGCAACTTAATGACACATCTGAAAGCCCTAGAAGAAAAGAAGCAGAAACACCCAAGAGGAGTAGACATCTGGAAATAATCAAACTCGGGGCTGAAATTAGTAAACTAGAAACAAAGAAAACAGTCCGAAGAATCAACAAAACCAAGAGCTGGTTCTTTGAGAAAATCAAGATAGACAAACCATTAGCCAAACTAACTAAAAGGCAGAGAGACATTATCCAAACCAACCAAATGAGAAATGAAAAGGGAGACATAGCAACAGACACTGAAGAAATACAAAGAATCATGAGATCTACTGTAAAGGAATATATGCCACAAAATTTGAAAATCTAAGGGAAATGAACAATTTTCTTGATCAATTCCACTTGCCAAAGTTGAGTGAAGAACAGATAAACAAGCTAAATAGTCCCATTTCCCCTATAGAAATAGAAGCAATCATTGATAGTCTCCCAATCCAAAAAAAAAAAAAAAAAAAAAAGAACAAAACAAAACAAAACCTCATGGCCAGATGGTTTTAGTGAAGAATTCTACCAGACCTTAAAGGATGAGCTAATACCAATACTCTTCAAGATTCTCCAAAAGATAGAAATGGATGGAACATTACCAAATTCATTCTATGAGGCCAGAGTCACATTGATACCTAAACCTCACAAAAACTCAATAAAAAAAGACACTATCAGACCAATTTCTCTTATGAACATTGATGCAAAAATATACAATAAAATATTTACAAAACAAATACAAGAACACATCAAAGATATCATTCACTATGACCAGGTAGGCTTCATTCCAAGCATGCAGGGATGGATTTATATACGAAAATCCATCAATGTAATCCACCATATAAACAAACTGAAAGTAAAAAACCACATGATCATCTCTTTAGATGCAGAGAAAGCATTTGGTAAAATCCAACACCCATTCATGTTTATAGTTTTGATGATATCAGGGATACAAGGCACGTACCTCAATATAATAGAGGCTATATACAGCAAGCCAACAGCCAAAATCAAATTAAATGGAGAGATACTCAAGGAAATTCCTCTAAAATCAGGGACAAGGCAAGGCTGCCCACTCTCTCCAAATCTCTTCAATATAGTACTGGAAGTTGTAGCCAGAGCAATAAGACAACAAAAGGAAATCAAGGGGATCCAAATGGGAAAAGAGGAAGTCAAATTATCCCTATTTGCAGATGATATGATAGTGTACATAAATGACCCCCAAAATTCCACCAGAGAACTCCTACAGGTGATAAACACCTTCAGCAAATTAGCTGGATACAAAATTAACTCAAAAAAGTCAGTACCCTTCCTATATACAAATGACAATCTTGTAAGGGAAGAAATTAGGAAAATAACATCCTTTACATTAGCCACAAGCAACATAAAATATCTAGGAGTTACTTTAACCAAGCAAGTGAAGGACTTGTTTGATAAAAATTTCAAAACTCTGAAGAAAGAGATGAAGAGGTATGAGAAGATGGATGATCTCCCTTGTTTGTGGATCGGGACAATTAACATAGTAAAAATGGCCATCTTACCAAAAGGAATTTATAGGTTCAATGCAATCCCTATCAAAATACTTACACAATTTTTTAAAGACATTGAAAGTTCAATTCTCAAATTCTCAAAACAAAAAACCCAGAATAGCTAAAAAAAAATCTTGTACAATAAAAGATCTTTGAGAGGAATCTCTGTACCTGATCTCAAGCTGTACTATAAAGCAACAGTAATTAAAACGTCATGGTACTGGACAGCAATAGGTGGGTTGATCAGTGGGATCTAATCGAAGACTCAGAAATGAATCCATGTACATATGGTCACTTGATTTTTGACAAAGAAGCCAAATCTATTCAATGGAAAAAGGATAGCATCTTCAACAAAAGGTGCTGGTCTAAATGGATATCTACATGTAAAAAATACAATTGGAACCGTATTTGTTATAATGCACAAAACTCAAGTCCCAGTGGATCAAAGACCTCAACATAAAACCAGAGACACTAAATCAGTTAGAAGAAAAAGTGGGGAAGAGCCTGGAACACTTTCGCACAGGAGACAACTTCCTGAACAGAATACCAACAGCCCAGGCCTTAAGGTCAACAATTAATAAATGAGACCTCATGAGGATAGGAAGCTTCTGTAAGGCAGGAAACAGTATCAACAGAACAAAACAACAGCCTACAGACTGGGAAAAGATCTTCACCAACCCTACATCTGACAAAGGTCTAACATCCAAAATATATAATGAACTCAGGAAATTAAACACCAACAAACCAAATACTCCAATTGAGAAACGGAGCTCAGAACTAAACAGAGATTTCTCAACAGAGGAATATCGAGTGGCTGAGAAACACCTAAAGAAATGTTCAATATCCTTAGTCATCAGGGAAATGCAAATCAAAACAACTTTGAGATTCCATCTTACACCCATCAGAATAGCTAAGATCAAAAATTCAAGCAACACCACATGCTGGTGACGATGTGGAGAAAGAAGAATACTCCTTCATTGCTGGTGGGAGTGCAAACTAGTACAGCCACTTTGGAAATCTATCTGGTACTATCTCAGAAAACTGGGAATAAGGCTTCCTCAAGACCAAGCCATTCCACTCCTTGGAATATGCCCAGAAGATTCTCCAGCACAGAACAAGGACATATGCTCAACCATGTTCATAGCAGCCTTATTCATAATAGCCAGAACATGGAAGCAGCCTAAGTATCCCTCAGTAGAAAACTGTATAAAAAATCTATGGCACATTTGTACTATGGAATACTACTAAGCTATTAAAAACAAGGAATTCCTGATGTTTGTGGACAAATGGATTGAACTAGATATGATCATAATGAGTGAGTTAACCCAGAAGTAGAAAGCGTCAAATAGTATATACTCACTTATATCTGGACACTAGCCCAAAGGGCATGTCCCATGAAAGTCTTCAGTTACCAGGAAAGTGTATCAGAGGGGAAGACATCCTATTGGGAGTTTAGGTGAGAGAGCCTGGGAGATTGGGGAAATAGAAGGATCCAGAGGGTCTTAGAAACCTACAAGAAGAACATTATGATGGGTGGATCTGGGCCCACGGATCCTGCTCAAACTATGGCACTAGCCATGGACAATACCTATAGTAAACTTTGAACCCCTACTCAGATGTAGCCAATTGACAGGACATTCTCCGCAGTTGAGTGGAGAGTGGGGACTGACTTTCACACAAACTCTGGTGCCCCATATTTGACCATGTCCCCTTGATGGGGAAGCCTGGTGGCACTCAGAGGAAACATAGCAGGCTACCAAGAAGAGACCTGATACCCTATGATCATATACAGGGGGAGGAGGTCCCCATCAGTCACAGTCATAGGGGAGGGAGTAGCAGAAAAGTGGTAGGGGGCGAGGAATAGGATGGAATAACAATTTAAATGAATTATGAATAAATTAATTAAATATATATTAAAATGAGTAATTTTTATAATTCCATGCGCTTTAAGTGTTCATTCTTTAAAAACTATCTGTGTCTTTAAAATTCTAAAGTGACTTGGTAAGTATGCTTGCATGCTTTACACACTGCCTAAACCTTGCGTCCTGGGTAGAAATGACTAAATAGCTAACTAAATAACCAAAAAAAAAATAAAGGTCAAAAAGCATCTGGGATAGGCTCACATACAACCAAAAATATATTGCATATTTATTAATCCAAAAGGTAAGAATGAGGGCACAGTTATGATTAGATAAAGCAAAATAAATTACAACATTATGAGTAGCTCACTGTCCTATGTCTGGGACTTACTTATACCAGTTTGGGCTCCAAAAATCTTGTGACTCCCCCATTTATGGTTTAGCATATGTGGCACACATAGCTTGTTATTAAGGGCAGCACTAGTACCCACATCTGTGCTGTCCTTGTTGGTCCTGCAATACCCCAAGGTCTCCACTACAATGGAAAATACACCTTCACCAATAGCCTCTCTTGCCCTGTTCGGGGACTCCAAGCCTGCATAGTTCCAAGCCTTAATTTCTTTTTATGACCTATTGAATACTGAAATCTCCACTGCAACTAAGGCTGCACCTCTGGCCTCTCCTGGCCTCTCAAAGGGCCAAGCCTCAGCTTTCTTCCATGACTCGCTCAATTCTTCAGCAAAACCAGTACCACCAGGGAGACTCTTATACCTTATCTAGTTTGATAAGCTAAAGAAATTGTAGTAATATAGAAGAAAATCAGGTTAGAGAAACCATGCTTAAAATTGATACTGAGTTGAGTGAGATGGCTTAGCAGATACAGACTACTATTAACAAGCCTGGAAATCTGAGCCTTACCCTTGGGAACCAAGTGGTGGGAGGAGAGAACCAACTCTGGCCCTGTTCTCCTATAGACAACAGTATCTGTGTGCTGACTCTGGTGCCATATTTCCAGAAAATTTTACCCCAGCAACACTAACTAGTCTCTCTTAAATAGTCGCTATTTTTGACCCACAGCTCATAAGCATCAACTTGTTCCGGTAAAAGACCTTTCACCATGGTGGTGTTGGTCGCTTGCTAATCACAGCTGATTCTTTAGTCAGAAACCACAAATTCCCAGTTCAGTCCAGATAGAATCTTTGAAGGCCTCCCAAACTTCCCTTTTAAACGTCACAAACAGGGTATCCATCACCTGAACTTCTAGCATTATCTTTCCAGGTCCCTTAACAGCTTAATAAGCTCTGAAAGCTCAATGGCTTTTTTAGCCAAGGGTCCCACAATCCTTTACAAACCTGCTATGAAAGCATGGTTAAGTCTATCCTCGCAATATAACAATATCCATTCTGTGGTACCAATTTAGGTTCCTAGTTTACTTCCTTGTGGCTGTAATAAACACCTTGACCAAAGGCAAATTCGGAAGGACATTGCTTGTTTAAAGGAAAGCCAAGGCAGGAACTCAAGCAAAACAGGAGCCACGACAAAGGAAATGAAGCAGCATAGATGGCTATGGAAGGATGCTGCTAACTGGCTGGTTCTGCATTGCTTGATCAACTTGCTTTTTATACAATGTAGGACCAGTCCCCCAGAGGGACCACCACACAAGGTAAGCTGGCTTCTCCAACATCAGCCATTCCACAGACTTGCCTACAGACAATCTGATTCAGACACCTTCTCATTTAAGGTTTCTTTTTGACAAATGACTCTAGTTGTCTGTGAGACTGACAACAATTAACCAACACAGTATCACATGATAACACCTTGAAGAAAGCCAAAAGTCACCTTATCTGAGAATCACAAACAGAATGTTTCCATCAAACTCAGGGTGTAAATTTAACAGTCTCTACCTGTGAAGCCATCTCACTGGACCCTAGCATTTATTTCTAAGAATGTTTTCTGTAATCTCCTTCATGCCACAACTGGCACCAAGTTAAACAGCTTGATTGGTTAATTCAACTTGAGTCCTGTGCAGCTTATCTACGATGCTGGTGATGCTGTCACAGAGTGATGCTGAGGGACATTACTCACCTTTCCCTCACAAATGTAGGTGGCACCTAACACGGGGTTGGTATAGTAATTAAATATGAAAATACAGAAAGCATACAAACAATAATGTCTGGAAAAAGGAAGGTCCACGATGGATCTTAATGTTGGATGCAGAATTTATTATAGGTAAGTAGGCAGTTTTGAATGCACATTGAACTCAAATCAGTGTAAAACATTGCTTCTGACACTTGAGTAGATTTATGAACTGACATAAATCATTTCATATATCAAAAGCTTTACTTAACTTTAGGAAATTATAGTGCTTATCTTAAGTAATAATTGTATGAGATTAGGTAAAGCATAAATTAGTAACATGTCAAGCAAATGATGTTGAAGATGGCTGTTTAAAGCAGCTTATACCCTTGGAGCTTCCTTCATCACCCATGTGTTGCTGTTCTCTTCTCTCTTGTGGATTCTCATCTTACCTCCTAAAGAGTCCTCTCTGGGAGTATGTCCCTTTTTAGCAACCTTACTCACATCCCGCATTTGCCAGCATCTAAGTCCCTGTTCCAGAACTGGGCTGTCTTTCCTAACCCTCAAAACACATTACCCAGAGGATGCTGCTGAGAATGTTCTGTTCATATTGTTGAACAGATCTGTTCCTTATTACTTAAGGGACAGTTCAGATTACAGAAAACAATACAGAATAATGAAATGAGCACCTGTGTGTCATTGTCTGACTAAAGAGCATAATTTCCACCCACCACTGAGAACTTATAACAGAGAACATCAGAAGGAACAACCACTGGGTGAGATCATTTAGAAGCAATCCTGCCGTCTGATGTCCTAACATCCTGCTACCTGCTAAATCTGTCAGATAAGCAACAGATTTAGTTTTGAAGAGCATGTCTACAAAAGCTTGGATTTCTTCCCCGATCAGGTGTAAATAGTGTGTATCCACCGTTGACTATTTCTCTAAATCTTTACTCTTTTAATATCTACAGATATGCTCTTAAATTCATGAAAACCCCATATGTTTTTCCTGGCAAAATATAACATTTTGCAAGAATTCTAGGTTCCTTATTTAAAGACATTTCCATGTTTATGGGTATGTAAGCTAGTTCAATTTTGTTAATATCACTAATGCTAATATGAGCTTTTCCAGGAATCAAAATTTCCCAGTCTCCATCCTTCATCTGCTTTTGCACTGATTATGAGAAGTTTAGGTGAATAAAAAACACTGGCAGGAAAGCAGGGGGCTAGGGAGGCTTGGCCTGGGTGTTTGTTCCATAGGCTACCTCTCATTACCATTTTTCCATATGCTGTTCTGTCACAGCTGCTATGAATTTTTCCTGGCTCTGTGATATCTATTTGCATTTTCAAAGAATGGTGAGCCCTGATGACATGCACTCTGAAGTGCAACACTCCCTCTTGCTTTTCTTAAGTCTGTCTGAGCTTTGCAGAGGCCTCATGATGAATGTAATTTTCTGGGTAGCACATTCCACTGTGAGAACAGAGGCATGTGCCTAGGAAGAGAGAGGCTCTGAGACCACACATGCCTCTGCTTGAGCTATCATTGCAGTCTTCCTCAGACATGCTGAGACTGTGCACTTCTCTAAGAAGAAGTAGCATCCTGCGGCTCTTTCTGTCTGTTCCTCAGGACTTGTGTCTTGATAGTTTTAACTTTCTGCATAATTTGCAGTTATTTTGTCACTGAGTTTTAATATATAGTTGATAGCAGCTACCATATTTAACTTTAACATGTGTTTATTAAATGACTATTAAATTAGAACAACCTCTGATATTTTACTTAAGATTCAATTCTCCTATGGGCCATGATTCTGTTTTCTTTTCTTTTTAATGAGTAGTGGTAGATGATCTTTCCTTATTCATTTTTGGTAGTTCTTTACATATTATAGATTTGATTCTTTCATCTGCTAGAACCACAGGAAATATTCTCATGCACTATAATTTTAATCTTAATATGGAGGTATCTTTTATGCCCAGAATTTTAAAATATTAATGTAATCAAACGTGTCAATCTTTACCTTTATGATTTATGCTTTTGTTGTACTGTATATACTTATTGTAAACATGGCTTATCTCCTTTGAAAGACTATAACTTTTGTCTGGGAATATATGTAAATGTTGGATTCAACTTTATATTCCTTAACATGCTTATCTTTGTCCTTTTCACATAGAATGGATCAAACACAGATAAATATTGTCAAAAGAATGAAAGAAAATAGTCCTAAATACTTCTCCACCATTTTTGGTAATAATACCAGAAGCAGAATCTTATTTAAGATACAATAGTTTTTTTTAATGTTCACATTCTTTTGTGTCTCTGATACCTTAACTATAATTTGGCAATGCACAAAAATATTTATTGTAAAATGGAGTTATTCATACCTATTTTTGCTGAGAGTCTTTGCACCTTCTCTGAAAAAGCTTCTGGACTTTAAGAATAAAAAGGCTGAAAGCTCAGCCCTACCCACGTAGTGCTGTGGAATATCATGGAGGATGGGAAAAGGACACAGGAGCCAGAAGATAAAGAAAATGGATTCAGTGTGCCATCTTCCAGGTGTGGCATACATAGTGCAGCCACGCCCTCAACTGCAGATGCTTAATGTGGGTGGGAATAAGGCTGAATCTGCCTACAAGGACTAACCCGGTAGAGGCAGACCAGGCTGTACCACTCCTTGGTGAACTGGTAAATTCCAGAGGTGGGACATTGCCTCTTCAGGTGTGTGCCCAGGGTGAGCCTGCCATGGTCATACACCAAACAAACAAAAACACATGAAGGTGACAAAAGGACCTTTTAGGAGGAAAAAGATATGATGCAGGGAGGGCAATGGAGGGTTGGGGTGAGAATTATTGAATGCATTATATGTACACATGAAATTTTCAAAAGACAAACTAAATCAATTAAAATGTACATAATATACACTAGGGTTGAACTTTCAAAACTGGATATAGTTCTATGTTGGTTGTATAATTAAGTGTAGAGTGACAAAATTCTAATAGTAAAAGCTTTCTGAGTCTAAAATGGCAAAAATTAATGTTAAATGACAATATCAGAAGCTCTCTATAGCTAACTAAGTATTAAAATCACTGAAGGAATTTCACAAATAGGTTAATTCTAAACTGTCAAGTACACACAAGGCAAATAGATGTGCAAGTGCTTATGTGCCCACATGTGTGTTTATATGTGTAGGTATGTGTGAACCTCTGTGCACATGCCACTACTGTGTGCATGCCTGATACTCTGTGTATATGTGTGTACATGTGCACATGTGTGTATATGTCTTCATGTGTATGCCACTCTGTTTTCAGCCTGTACATGTATAGGCGTGTTTGGACCCCATATTGTGCTTGTGTTCTGCTATGGTAATGCAGAGCTTTGTCAGCCTTTGAGTCTCGTCTGTCAATAAAACATACTCCTAGATGACCACTTTTCCTTTTTCACTGACAGGTAAGAGGGTGTGTTTGGGTAAATGCACTGTCTCTCTCACTTGAATGATATGTTTTATATTCCCTTTTAAAAAATTATTCTAGAACTCTGATTCCTAATGACCTAAGAATAAAAGCAAGCATCACCTTTCTGTCATAGACTGCTTCTCAGTGTTAATTTTCTCTTAAATGGAAATTGTTAAACACTATTGCATTGTTTTGAAGATGTAGCAATGAGAATCTTTTTAAGAAAGCATCTGTGAATATGCCATGTGATCACAGAGATACACTGACACAAATTTAGCATGATGCTGGCCTTCATTTTAACAAGTTTTCCTTGAGGCAAAATATATTTCTAAAAAGATTACTTACAGCAGCCTGGTGACAATATCCTGTGACCTCTGCCTTCTAGCATGGGGAGCTAGATTCTTTATGAGTGTTTCAAGTTCAAGTCTGAGTCACTGAACAGCTTGAAAAATTTTCACTCATGAGGCTCAGGATTATGGCTCCTTCAGAAAGACAAGTCATTTATTTGACACTTCAGGGGTGAATTAGCCATTGAGCAAAGTAGCTTTTTAATTGTAGGCAGAATTTCTTCTTTTAGCATCACTGAGATAAACAAAACCACTTGGACACATGCTAACATTGGCACTGACTGTTCGGAAGGCAGTCCTGGTGCATTAAAGGAGACAGCTGGGTAGCACAGTAAATGTGTCATTCGCTGTTTAACACCGCTGTGACCTGGATTTAAATTTGCAGTGGCACAAAATGCAACTTTAGTTCTCTCAGAGGACTATTAAGTCATTCCCAGTAACCCTCACAGAGAATCTAGAAGATTACAGGATTCTGTGTGGCCCGCTATCATCTCTCATTTACAAAGTCAGCAAAGTAGTTTATTTCTCCTCAAAGCATTGTGAAGCAGTAAAAAAATTAAAAGTGATAAGAACGCACATTGTTGTTTGTATTTTAAAAATCTATTGACCGTATTTCATCTAGAATCTGAGGAAGAACCCAATTATCCTGGGGATGCTTTTTCATCAAGCTGTTCTTCAGGGACAAAAGTGTTGTACTTTTGTCTGTAGCATACAATCAGACTAAAGTGAACACTTTAGAATAGATGTGTTCTCTTCTTTCGAAGGATCATTCCCTGCATTCTGTCTCCGTGTCTGAACCTCAGCACAGATCACAGCCGTGACGTCATGTGATCAGAAAGCTGCATCATCCCACTTTTGTTTTGTTTTGTTTTTTAATTTTTATTAATTTATTCATATCACATCTCAATGGTTATCCCATCCCTTGTATCCTCCCATTCTTCCCTCCCTCCCATTTTCCCCTTATTCCCCTCCCCTATGACTGTTCCTGAGGGGGATAACCTCCTCCTGTATATGCTCATAGGGTATCAAGTATCTTCTAGGTAACCTGCTGTCCTTCCTATGAGTGCCACCAGGTCTCCCCCTCCAGGGGACATGGTCAAATGTGAGGCACCAGAGTACGTGTGCAAGTCATATCCCACTCTCCACTCAACTGTGGAGAATGTTCTGTCCATTGGCTAGATCTTGGTAGGGGTTTAAAGTTTACCGCCCATTTTTGTTAAATTAATGCCAAATGTACTTTTCTTTAAACATTCCGTTTCATCATTCCCTTTAAACAATTAAGCATTGCATTTTTAGTTTTCCTCAAACCAAAGGTTCACTGTTTCATTTATTCTTCTTTCTAGCTTCTTTTAAAAAGAAAAATCCTTCTACATTTTTTCAGGCTACACGGAATCCGAATCACTGAATGAACTAATCAGTCTCCGTGTCGAACTTTAGTGGTGAGCCCTGCGGACAAGCCCCTTCAGTTCTGCCTCACTCTGCTGGCTGGCAAGCCAAGAGGTCACACTCTTTTTGAAGCTGCACGAAGCACAAGACCAGGACACAGTGATCCTGTTATTACAGCAGACAAGGTGCTAATTGTTTCTAAGAACCTCAAGTGAGCCTTACGGTTTATTTGAGAACACTACTCGGAAGGGTCTTGACATTTTCTTTTTGCCTTGTTAATATGCTCAAACAGCTGATGCAAAATAAAAACTTTCGACCATTGGTCACAATTATTTCCATGTTAATATCATCAGGGCTTTGTATCACCACCTCTTGTAATATACACCACTGTGCCAAGTAATGATCAGTATCAACCTGGACATTTTAAAATGCTCCCACATCTGTAAATGTTTATGTAAATATGGGTTATGGTAGAGGACAAAAGTCAGTTGATTAAAATTTTTATCAGGGCTGTCTGAAGAAAAGACAATATGAAACCAATAGGTAGTTTCATAACTTCAGAAGGTTAAATTAAGAAAAGAAGAAGAAAGGGAAGAAACTAATTTTACAATGTATGTATTTACTGGGCATAATATACTATCACGTTAATATAAAATCAGCTTCAGTACAATCAAGACATTGAAATGAAAAGAAGTTAGTTTGAGTTCTTGTGTGAATATTGTATGTTGTGTATATAAGTGCATGTGTATGTGTGTCCAGGTGCACATTGGTGTATGGTGGTGTGTGGGGACATATTTGTTCATATAAGGGAGACGGGGACAGTATGTCTCAGGTTTCACTCCCAGGAACTGCCTCTCTATTTCCTTTCTGTCTGGAAACACTATTCCACTGTCCTAGAGATCAGTAAATAGACTAGGCTGACTGTGTGGTGAGTTCCATAAATTCTCTCTCTGAGTCTCTCCCCACTGGGGTAATTGCGTGGTAACTTTTCATGGCTTCAGAGAATCTAAAACAGTGCAAACACTTTACCACTTGAATAACCTAGATCCAAATTTTTAATGTAATCTGTTTTAAATCTCACAGCTATTTCTCAGCCAAATTGCAAGTCTATCTCCAACAGTCTGGCTCTTCAGCACCCAGGTCCTATTGCTGATCTACTTCTGGTGGTCCTCTTCGATGGCTGGGTAAAAGTTCTCATTGTTTTTCTTCAGGGATTCCCTTGGCTACCATGTTTCTAAACCAACCAATGGAATTCCAAGTAGCATTCTCTAAAACACCCATCATCTCTGTGTACTTAGTGATGGGATCAGGGTGCTCTTTGGTGGCTCACTCTTGGGAGGTTTTAGTGCATTGTTCACTCTTTCAAAAAGTGCCCTTCATTCTAATGCAAGAAGTGCCTCCAAAGACTTTACTGTTAAAATACCATACATTTTAAATTTATCAGTCTCTTTTACACATTTGGAAAAATTTTCATTCATTTAACTAGAGTTATTTTCATTTTGTCCCTAATTTGAATTTTATAGATTTTGGAGATAACATCACTGAAATACATTATTGCCACAAAAATACATTTTGATATTAAGTCAATGCTGGAAAAGACACATAACAATAAATGAAATAATATACATAGACTACATAAATATTAAGAGGGTTCAAAGTAATCTAAAAACAGCATTTATAACATTATTTTGATGTATATTGCCTCCTTTATTTAATAATAGAATCAAATAGACAGAACAAAAACAAATCATCTCAGCTTTTTATTATTAAATTTAAACTCAATTCCCAATTAAAAGCCATTCATAAAATGTAAATACAATTAACTATAAGTACTAATGCAGAAAAATTAAATTCCTCATGAGGTATACATAATGCTACATTTGAAGTAATATAAAATTAGTTTGAGATAATTATGAGTCAAACACAGAGTAATTTGATCAAATTAAACCTAAATTATTTCCTAAATTTGTAGTAATTTTTCAGTGAGTCATTAGAACAACAAATATCTATGAAAATGAGAAAAGTGCCTTCTTTATTAGATTCCTGATAATGTGGGTTCTTATGTATATGGATTTATAAGCAAAGCCCAATTATCTATACCTATGTACATGGGTAAATGGTGTGTGGGGGTAAGGGGGTGTATGTGCGCCCGCATGCGCACCCATGTGTATACTTTCTCTCTCTCTCTCTCTCTCTCTTTTTTTTTTTTTTTTTTTTTTTTTTTGATTTAGAATCTCTTTGTATTGCCCAAGTAAACATCAAAATCCTAGGTTAAAGAAAGTTTGTTTTCTGAAAAATCTGGGACATTAGGGACATGAAAGTTTGGTCATGTGTAATGCAAGAAAGCAGATAGGATATGAGATTGCTTAGTCTTTAAAACTCTTAATGTACATTGTCTTTGTTTTTAAAAAATATTTTAACTTAATAATATACATAAGATAAAATGACAACCTGGTTTTTCCCATGTAGACTTTTGTTTTGATAATAGGATATGGGGTATTGGGAAGATTGGGTATTTTCCATTGAAACCCATAATAGAAAACTGAATTGAATGACAAGCAATTATCAATGCACACCAATTATTTATTTATTTATTCATGTACATTTATATTATTACATAAAGATACTATAAACTATCTACAGCAAAGAGAACCACAAAACAATCAGGAATTATTTAAATGTAACGTTCATAGCGTTTTGGCTATTTGTATTTGGCAGCCTTGAAGAAAACATCTTTCCTATCTCGGTGCACCTAAAATTCTGAAAGTAAATAAGTATCTATCAAATCTTGTCACGCATCAATTTTCATCTATAATTTTATAATTTTCCCTCTAGAAATTCACAATTCACTTGTTGAGTACAATCCCTTAGGCCTCCATCTGTCCTTCTCATAGACGATGACATCATCTTATAATCATATAACCAGAAAATTTCCAGTACACATGTTAGAAACACACACACACACACACACACACACACACACACACACACACACACACACAGGAAAAGGGCCTTGACACCATCATATTTCTCATATTATAATATCAATTTTAATTTTCACTAATTTGTATTTTTCCACCAAGGAAAGCCTAAAAATTCTTGATTTTAAAAATGAAAACGTAGTCATCGTGGAATTCTACTTAGAAGCATCGTCCTCACTCACAACCAGTTTAAAGCCTTGCCATCATCCTACACAGTGGCCGGAGTCTTTTTCATGTTAATATTTTCAAGATGGATTTAATGTTACATAAATTAGCCAGATTTTTCATTATCATGCACTATGGCTACACAGAACCATAGGATATGCCGGGTCAGATGCTTCTTGCTTTACGGCATTTTTGTTCGATAGATAGATAAATTAAGCCTCAAAGCATAGATTATGCCAGGGAATATGAACTATGAAGAGAAGAGTGGGAAAGGAGACTCTCCTCCATCTTGAGGATTGTTGAGGTTGTAGGACATTTGAATAGACACCTGGAAGAAATACCTTGTGTGGCCTATGATGAAGCTGAGTCGGCAGGAGGATGTGAGAGCTCCTACAGGTCCCACAAAGGAAAATAATTAGTATAAGAGTAGAACAATATGATAGGCAGATTTGGGCCCAGGGGTCCCGCTCAAACTAAGGCACCAGCCAAGGACAATACAGGAGGTAAACTTTAAACCCCTTCCCAGATCTAGCCAATGGTCAGAATATTCTCCACAGTTGAGTGGAGAGTGTGATACAACTTTCTCACGTACTCTGGTGCCTCACATTTGACCATGTCCCCTGGAGGGGGAGACCTGGTGGCACTCAGAGGAAGGACAGCAAGTAGCCAAGAAGAGACTTGATACCCTATGAGAATATATAGGGGGACGTAATCCCCCTCAGGAACAGTCATAGGGGAGGGGAATAATGGGAAAATGGGGGGGGGGAGGAATGGGAGGATACAAGGGATGGGATAAACATTGAGATGTAACAAGAATAAATTAATAAAAAAAAAAAAGAAAAGGAAAAAAAAAAGAATGTAGGGTTTTTTACTAGTCAATATCTATATTGTTATTATTCAGATGAAGTATTTCTTCATGACATTGCCTCTAAGGATTATATCCTTAGCCTCGAGTTTTCTCCTTCTTCTTCCTTCTCCTGGCCCTTTAATCTGACTTGGAAGACTGAAAGAATATTTCTACTGATAGAATTCCACATTAGTCCTCTGTACTGTGTTGTCTGTCATAATGTCTATAGAAATCAAAGAAAGTTATTTTCATGTATACATATATGTGGTTCCATTTTTAATTTTACGTAAATACGAACTATAATATATAGATATAGATAGATAGAATAATAAATGCTTCAATGTTGTTAGTGGCACAGTATTTGGGCTGACGGTAGGAAACGAAACTACCTGTGATTAAACTCAAATACTGATTCCTGTGCTTATTAAAAGTTCAATGTCAGTCTCCAGCTTGTCTCAGTGATGCCTCAGGGCACAGCTGGTTTTTTCTTTCCTAGGCAAGCCCTCTGTCTGCCTTCCCCCACCTTTCCCAGGTCTGATATCAACCGTCATTTCTCTCTGTGCTCCCTCCCTTACCCTGGCCTCTCTGTTTAATCACCATTCCTGCTATCTATTCAATGTCCCCTTCTAAGTGAGATTCTTGCATCCTCCCTTGGGTCCTCCTTGTTACTTAGCTTCTTTGAGTCTGTATATTACAATATGGTTGTCCTGTATTATAAGGCTAATATCTGCTTATAAATGAGTACATGCCATGTGTGTCTTTCTGGGTCTGTATTACTTCACTCAGGATGATCTTTTCTAGCTCCATTCATTTGCCTGAAATTTTTATGGTTTCCTTCTTTTTAATAGCTAAGTAGTATTCCATTGTGTAAATGTACCACAGTACACAGTACCAGGTATAGACTGGACCTAGGCCTCCTATATGTATGTACAAGATGGATAGCTTAGCCTTCAGGTGGATGCTCTATTAAAGGGAGCAGGGGCTGTCTCTGACAAGGACTTTCTTGCATGCTTTTTTACTATTTCCCCTGGCAGACTCCCTTGCCAAGCTAACTGGAGGATGGTCGCAGGCTTGATGGGTCTTTACCTGCTGAGATGCCTAAGTTGGGGGTGGGCTCCTCTTTTCTGATGATAGGGGAGGGAGCACACAGGGAAGAGGGAAAGGGCAGAGGAGAGAAGGGCCAAGATTAGAATGTAAACTGAATAAATAAACTAATTAATTTAATAAAAGTACAGAAAAGAAAAAAAATTCAAAGTCAACTAGGTCTCAATATTGAAACATTATACTTCTTGTTTAAAGAGTGTATGTGTACATACGAGCCACTTATTTGGCTTGCTAGTATATATAATCTCATTTACATCCCTTTAGTTATAATTACTTGGCAGAAAACTTAGATATGCTCTTCATGTCATTTACAATGTGGTGCATTTATCACAACAAGTGATTTTCCTACAGTTTCAGGTTTTAAAATATTTTGAACAGAAGAAAATTTCTTTTACTGTTCACTTAACAAAAGTAGCAGCTTACCCTGTCAGTTAGTGAGTTGTGGTGCACCAGCCAGGGATCAGTGAGGAACCACTTATATGTGCACCCTGTCATCAGCGTTGCAAATCTGGGCAGCAGGCCACCTAATCCACCACTCACTGTGCAGCATTATTTCATCCCAGTAACATATTAACAAAACTTGCAGCCATTTGACTTGGTAGATGGTCTAACAACATGCCAGCAAAACACTTTGGTCCATGCTCTACACAAATGTCTTTTCCTTGATGACTAATGAATTTTGCAATTTTCTTATTGAGTTGGGGAGATGGTAATTGTAGCTGTGCCTTCTGCTTTGTAAATTGTAAACCTTTTTGGTTGGAAATGTAGGCTCCATTCCAAGCTGAAATGAAGTCTTTGTGTATTTTTGTTTGGGATCTCAAACCTAGCTAATTGCCTTTCTGTAATTCATAGGCATTGTAACACATGACAATAAGCAAGCAAGCAAGCAAACAAACAAATAACAAAGAAAAATAAGATAATTACCAAAGAAATAATTTCACAATTGTTAGTCAAGATAACTCATTTACCATAGCATATGTTTCTAGTCTAGACGAAGAGTTACACAAGAGTTGTTTCTAAATGTTGAAAAGCTTGGTAGGAAAAGTTAGCAAGCCATAGGATTGGGATTATATGACTAAATTTTCTCACTGATATACATTCTACTCTTGGTTTCTATAGGATTCTCATCTGTATTGCAGACACAGCTCTTGCCCTGGTTTGGTGGCGTCCTGCACAAATGGAATCTCAAATTTTCCATCATTTCATTGTTCTCAGCATTGCAAAATGCATACTGTGTGACACTCAGTTATTCTCTTTGTTCCACATGTACACTGTCTCCCTTGCATCCTCTGTTTCTCCTAAAATCTATCCATATTATAGTCCACAACCATCAGCTCTCTACAGAAAACATCAAATGATCCTAACGATATACCACTCTCAAGGGAAGGCCCCAAGTGCAGAAGTAGATGACCAAGGCAAAATGAACTTAATGTCATAGTTGGAGATTTTTTATTTTTATTTTCGGGTTTATTTTTTACTTATTTTATTTTGTGTTACGTATTTTTATCTCACAGGTCCCTTACATACATATATTTTTGCTTCTGTTTTTGTGTTTTAACGGGATTTCTGTGTGTGCAAATGTTTGTGTTCTGCACTTATATGTGTTTCTTCTGCTTTTTCTTCAGCTGTTTTATTCTATTTGTTTTTCCTATTACAATTTATTTGTTTCCATTTCATCTCATTGTATTTTATTTTATTTTTATTATTCTTTATGCATTTGTTTGGTCCTAACTAATGACAGAAAAGATGTGGATTTGGAAGAGAAGGGAAGTGGGGAGAATCGCGAGGAGACGGAGGAGGAGAACTATAATCAGAACATACTATAGGAAAATAATCTACGTTCAATATAAGAAAGCTAGAAACAAATTATTCTTAACCATATTATAGTTTAATCCATTAGATTGTCAACTGACAAATTATAACTGTATTGTATAACTGAGTGTGTTTGTTGTATATGTTCTACGGATGTACAGTGATTAAATCAAACCATAAGGGCTCAATCATTTTAAATATTTTCCTTGTACTAGTGTGGATAGTTGAATCTACTCTCTAAGAATGTCTGAGATATAAAACACATTTTTATCATATGTGCCATACAACATAACTATGCTCCTTCTGTCTCTGGATTTATGCCATTGGCAATTAAACTCCATTTTTCTAGTGCCTGTCTTTGGTAAATCCCATTCTAATATAGTGTGTTTTAAAGTCAATATAGTTATAAAATAAATCATGTAATATTTATCTTTCTATGTTTGGATTATTTCTTAAAATATGATTTTCTCCAATTCTATCTATGCTATAAATCACGGAACAAATTTTGGAACAAAGGTTTCAACAATTTGCCATGGAAAAATGTAATATAAGCTGAATGGTATGGAGAAACTGAATATCCATATGTATTAGCCTGAACCTCTCCCTGAGCTGAGAAGATAGCTCACTGGATAAAGTGCTCAATGCACAATCCTGACGGCTTGAGTTTAGATCCCCAACATCTCCATAAGAAAGTGTGATAGCACCCCTGGAAAACAGTGGTGTGGTGTACCAAGTCAGGAGGATCTCAATGCTTGTTGGTCCTGACAGTCTATCCAAAAGGGAGACTTCAGAGTCAATGAGAGGTTATGCTTCCAAAAGGGATACTTGAGAGGGAATATTTCTGATGAACATATTAATTTTCATGTGGACATACATGAGAAAGTGCACCTGCAAACACATTACACATCACATCCACATATGTGAATTCACCTGCAAGCACATGTACACATCACACATGCATATGAATACACACAGTGTATCTGCAAGCACATGTACATGGACATCACATCCACACACGTGAGTAGACCTACAGAAACACAAACACACACGTATACCTGCAAATATATTATACATTACACACATGTCCCAGTACACCATAAACACATATATACATCACATTCCCATCTGTGAGTGAACCTGAAAACATATACACATAAAATCAACCTATGTGAATGCACATAAATATAAAAAAGAAAGAGAAGAACTGTATCCTACCTTACATTATACAATAATATTTCAAAATTTCCAAGGGCTTAAACATAGTCCTAAAAGTAAATAGCTACTAGAAAAAAAATAATGTAGAAAAGAAGAAGGAGTATCAATAATATTTTATAATCTGGCTACAGAAGAAGGGACAAACAAAACCACAACAACAAAAATGAAACAAATAAATAACAAAGTGGAATTAAAAGGCTTTATTCCTCACTCACAATGCTAACTCTGTGCTCGTTCAAATCTTAGGAGGTCTCTCAGGTGAGAACATTGTGTCCCCTGTTTGGTTTGTTGGTTTAGTTATTGAATTTTTAAATAGATATTGCAACATAATCCTTTTTTCCCTGAAAAATCAACAAGTAGAATTTATAATGTTTTCACTATTTTTATGTTTATCTATTTAGATGGGTTTCATTTTGTTGTTATTGACTTATTCATCATTTGATCCGTCAACTCCATGCAGTTCGGCTTATCTGGAACTCCTCATATAGTCTAGAAACTAACTGGCTTTCTGACACTCCTATTTCAGTCTCCATGTCCTGCACCACACTGCCAGGATCAGTTTTTCTATTAGATTTCATCTTTTCAGATGACTTTAAAACCAAGCCAAACCACTGCTATGGCAATGATCTGATATGTGACTGAATCTTCCCTCTCGCTTGTCCTTTGTGGAGGTACACAATTCTCTCTTCAGAGGCCCCCTGCCTTCTTTAGCTACTTTAAAAATCACTTCCCTGGCACAGGTCAAGGAAACTGTCCACATTTTTAGAGTATGCAGACAGTCTGCTAACTGCTACTTTGTCCCCGGCTTTTGCTTCGACCATGACCTCTAAGAACTAATTCAACAAGACAGGCCTGCTTTAGCATATCTTGCTATCATTACTGTCACAGTTTGTGCAGAATAATCTTGCTCACCTTCTCCATTTCTGTCCCCTGATCAGTAAAATTCCCTCCAACTCTGCTCCTTGAGATTTATGCTTCCATGCCACTTCACCCAAGAGTTTTCCCATGTTAAAAAAGGTTTACAGCTTCTTAATAATTTACTGCTTTGAGTCAGCTCAAGTATTTGTTCATTAATTTATCTTCTTATTTATAATGAATTTATTTATTTTTCTGTATGCTTATGTATGTCTGCCTGCTCAAAAACACCAGAAAATAACTCTGGCATTTTGTTCTATCCCCACGTGGGACCCAGGAATGGTACTCAGGTCATCAGGTTTAGCTGGAATACTCTTTGACCAGCTAAGCCATCTGGCTTGTTCAATTGCTGCCATATCTTGTGCATCTCCAAATTGACCTGTGAATTCATGGTGCTGTGGAGATACTTCAGTCAGTAAGTGGTTATGAGACATGAGTTTAGTTCCTATCACCCGTGTATAAACACTTTGTCCTTATCATTTTAGCTGTACTGCATTCTTATTTCCAAAGTAGAAAGATTAAAATGCAGAAACCAGATGGCCCTTAGCCAACAAACAGCCTGTATAGTAAATGCAAATTATACTTTTTAAAAAAAATTTATTATTATAATTTATTCAGATTATATTCCAATTGTTATTCCCTCACTTGTATCTTCATGCTCCCATCCTCTCTCCCTCTTCAGCCCTCTTACCTTCCCCTACATCTTTGACAGAATGGGCCCACCTCCCCCACCATATGACCACAGCCTATCACGTCTCATCCAAATAGCCTGCATCTCCTTCCTCTGTGTGCCAGCCAGGCCTCCCCACCAACGGAAATGATCACATCGGGTACACCAGAGTTCATGTCAAAGGCAGTTTCTGCTCTTCAATATAATACTTGAAGTTCAAGCCAGAGCAATAAGACAACAAAAGGAGACCAAGGGGATTTACATAAGAAAGGAGGAAGTCAAAGTATCGCCATTCACAGATGATATGATATTGTACATAAGTGACCACCAAAATTCCACCAGAGAACTCTTACAACTGATAAACACCTTATGCAAAGTGGCCAGATACAAGATTAATTTAAAAAATTATTCTTTTGTGTGGATGTGTCTGTTCTTAAAACTCAAACTCTGGATTTAGTCTTTAAATACAGTGAGTATTTGGAAAAGCAATTCATCTTGTCCTGAAAATCTCTGTGCAATGACGATGCTCATTCATGTAATTTTATGAAGCTGATCACATAGAAGTTGAGAGTGCAAGAATGGGGAAATGTCAGTGGAATATTACATGTGGTTAGCAACAGAATAAAATTTGGCACTCTATTGTAGAATAGCCACTAACAACAATAATAATGCCTTACAAGTTTTTAAAATATTTTTCAAAAAAGAACTTTGAATGTCATTCCATTTAGTGCATGATAAATGCTTGAAGAGAGAGTTTTAACTTGACATGATCATGATATGAGGCATGCATGCATTGAAACATCACACAGCACCTCCTCAAATGTGTAAAATATGCCTGTTATAGTGAACAATGACAAATGTAAAAATATCATCACTAGTAAAAGGAATAACAATAGTAAAGCATACCTCCTTGAATCAGAGCAGTTGTAAGAACACCAAAGGAAACCAGAACCAAAGCTATCAGTCATTAAAAGACAGAAAAGCTTTTACACAAAAATTATGTCTCTTCCTTTTGTGATTTAGATGACTCTTTGAATCTGTTGTCTGAGTAGAAAACACATGAGGAACAAGGCTGTGAACAATTGAGAAACTTCAAGGTGATCAAATCTTTCTGAGCACAGAGCAACACAGAGCAGGGATGAAAGGACGGCACAGATGTACCCTATATGGGGTGTGTTGCAAACTCCAATAGTAACTTTGCTTCTCTCGCTGTACTTGGAACAGTTAATCTTAGAGAGAATTAGGATGTACTCTCTTGAAGGTTTAAAAGGAACAAAATGTCCTTGGAAAAAATGCCCTTAGAGTTACACAGATGAAAAGTTTTCTATGTTACAGATGCCCCCTCTCCTCACTAAAAGACACCTTGTCCTAAAGACACCCTTGCCTTCATACATCCTTTGTTTTAGGCCATCTGTTCCTGGTTTATTATAGCTTAGCTTGTTCAGTATCAGAGTCTTTTCTAATGTGTAGGTGACCTGCTTTTATTTAATTTTGAATTTAGCTCCTATTCATTTTATGATCATCCTCTATTTTGGTAATTATGTGCAGGCACCCAGAGGGATTTTTGTCGATGGTATCATTAAAAATTAATAAATGAATGAGAGTATATGATGATTTATGTTGCTGCAAGAGCCCATAAGGCATCAGTAAAAGATTGTGTTGGGATATTTTATCAGTGTATTAGTAAAAAATGGTATAATGCATACCAAAGCTATTATTTTAGGCATAAAGTTTTACTTCTTTTCTACTGTACCTACTTCCCCCTTCCCTTCCAAAATTCTTTCTTACAATAAAACATGACATGTCTCTTTTGAACATGGTAATCTGTCAGTGGTCTCATTCCTTAATACTCTACTCTTTAAAAACTTACTGATCTCTCTTTTATTCTATCATCATATTTTGTAATTTTACTAGCTAGTTTGTATATCAACTTGACACAGGCTAGAGTTCATTGGAAAGAAAAGAAGAGAGAACCTTAATTGAGAAAATTCTCCATTAGATTGGCTTTAGGGAAAAACAACAGGGTATTTTCTTAATTAGTGGTTAATGTATGAGGGTCCAAACATCTGTGGGGGGTGGTGCCACTTCTGGCAGGTTGTCCTGGTGTGTATAAGAAAGAAGAGACTTGATACCCTATGAGCATATACAGGGGGAGGTAATCCCCCCCAGGAACAGTCATAGGGGAGGGGAATAATGGGAAAATGGGGGGGGGGGAGGAATGGGAGGATACAAGGGATGGGATAAACATTGAGATGTAACAAGAATAAATTAATTAAAAAAATAAATTAAAAAAAAGTTATTATTAAAAAAAAAAAAAAAAAAAAGCAGACTAAATAAGCCATAATGTGTAAGCCAGTAAGTAGTGTTTCTTCATGAACGTTGTGTCAGCTCCTGCCTTCAGGATCCTGACTTGAATCCCTCACCTGATTTTCCTGGATAATAGACTTCAAATTGTAAGATGAAATAAGCTCTTTCTTCCCAGATTGCTTTTGCTCCTAGTGTTTTATAACAGTATTTAAAAATGTAACTAATATGGAACTATGTACTAGGAATGTGACATTTGTATGACAGACCTGACCATGTTTTGGGACAATCGAGGAAGGGCTTTGGAAGTTTGGACTGGAGAAACCATTTTGTGTTCAGAGATTAGCAAGCTGTTGTGGGAAATGAGAAGAGAAGGCTGAGAGCAATATAGATGACGGAAGCCTCATGTGTGTGGTTCCAGGGGAAACTTTGAAGGTCCCATTATGAGCATATACAGGGGGAAGATGTCCCCCTCAGTCACAGTTACAGGGGAAGGGAATAAGGGGAAAATGGGAGGGAGGGAGGAATGGGAGGCTACAAGGGATGGGATAACAATTGAGATGTAATATGAATAAATTAATAAAATATATTTAAAAAAAAGATTTTGCTGGGGTCCTAGGTCCAGTCCACGCATGGTTCTTGGTTGGCGCTTCAGTCTCCAGAGCCCCATTCCACCCCCGGGGACCTGGTTAGTTGGCTCTGTTTGTCTTTATGTAGAGTTCTTATCCCCTCCATGTCTTTCTATACTTCTTCCCACTCTTCCACAAGATTCCCCGCAGCCCTACACAGATGTAACTGATGAGCAGCTCTAGGTCATCACCTGGGTCCCCTAGTAAGCGGAATAGGGGCTGACTCTGACATGAACTCTGGGGCCTACTTCTTGATCACATTGCCCTGGTGGGGCTGCCTTGTCAGGCCACAGGGGAAGAGGATGTGCTCAGTCCTCTAACTTGATAAGATGGAGTGGGTATGGGTGGGGCTCCCCTTCTGTGAGGAGTAGGGGAGGGAGGACACAGGAAACAAGAAGGGAGGGTGGGGCCAGGAGGAGAGGACGGAGGAGGCTATGACCAAGATATAAAGTGAATAAAATTTTAAAAAGGAATTTGCTGGGACCGTTGATATTTTGAATTAAGAATAACTTAACAGAAACCTCTCCCTCACTAGGACAATTGATATTGGTCATCTGGGACTGAATCGTCGAATTTCATTAGGAAGAAACCAGTACATGCCCCACATTTGGCCATGTCCCCTTGATGGGGAGGCCCGATGGCATGCAGAGGAAGGATAGTAGACTACCAAGAAGAAACTTGATACCTTAGCATCATATTCAAGGGGAGGAGGTCCCCCACAGTCACAATCATAGGGAAGGGGAGTGGGGAGAAAGCAGGGGGAGGGGGCTGGGAGGGAGGAATGGGAGGATGCACGGGATGGGATAGCAATTGAGATGTAATATGAATGATTTTATTTTTCAATAAAAATAAAATAAAATAATGTTTTAAAAAAGAAGAAAAAACCAGTACCATTGAGGCAAAAATTTGTAGGAAGTGTTTCCCCAAGATTAATATACATAAGCTGTGGTCCAAGAATAACTATGTACTTAGTGATAGTGGCTGCTCTTGGCAATGTAAGAATCCGGGTTACCCTAACCCTTCCAGGTGATACTAGTTTTGAACGCATGAGCAACTCATGCTGAGGCTTATAACCATGAGAATTCCGGAAGGCCAATGGTGAAGATGCTGAATCTCCGTTGCAGAGATGCCAGCATTTTGGAGATACCAGTATCATGAGAAACTAGCTATGGAGTCGACCCAATATGGTCCATGGAAACAGGCTGGGTGTGCTGTGAATAGCAGAACCAGAAAAATGAAACAGCCTAAGCTCTTAAGAGCCAAGAAGACCATGAGTGAATCCCAGACTTTTGACACTGATTTATTTATGTGGTTGGAGTTTAATTTTTTTCTCTGTCCAGATTGTAACTGTGCCCTAGTTCTTCTTGGAGTAAGAAATATTTAACGTTTTTTTTTTTTTTTAATGGCAAAACATAGCTCGGACATGTTATTTAAAGAGACTTTGGAATTTTAGTGACACTTCAGATAATTAAAAGAGACTGGAGTGTGAGAGAGAATTTGGAATACTAGGTTTTTGATATTTTAGAAAGACTGAACTTTTTAAAGTGTTTAAATTTTTAAAGAGTGGGACTTTTAAAACTTGGAATGTTTCATATTGTGATATCGACATAACTGTGAGAGGGGATCACAAGAAAGGAAATGTTATGGATTAGTAAGAGATATGCTAAGTGCGTCAAGTTGACAGGAAGTCTATTGTATTCGGTATTCTTAATATCAACTTGAAAGTGGATAGAGTCATTTGGGAAAAGAAAACTCTCAGTTGATAACTTGTCCTCGCCAGGTCAGCCTTAGGTAAGTCTGTGTGGAATTTTCTAATTTAATGGTTAAAGCGTGAGGGCTGAGCCCATTGTAGGTAATGCCACCTCTGGTCTGGCTGAGCTTGTTGTGGGGAGCAAGGCAGTAAGTGATGCTCTTATGTGGTCTTTGCATCAGCTCCTGCCTCCTTTCTGCTTTGACACCATCCTGGCTTTACTGAATGATGGACTCCAAACTGTATGGTGAAATAAATGCTTTCTTCCCCTAGTTACTTTGGTCATGGTGTCTATGAAAGCAATAGAAACCCCGATTAAGACAGTAATGCAGAAAGGTTGATTAAGGTAACTCTGGTGCCTGTGATTTGATCACTGCCCCTTGGCAATGAGGCCCCATGGGAACAAAAAGCAAGGGGATTTCAGGCTCTCCAGATGAGACTTGATAAGCTGTGGTCAGATGGTGGGGGAGGGGAGTAGGGAAGATTGGGAAGGAGGGTGGGAACAGGAAGATAAGAGTGAGGGGATTACAATAGGGATGTAATGTAAATAAATTGTAATAAAAATATGTATAAGAAAGAAAAAAGGTAACATATTTTAAAATGTTTGTTAAATGCACAAATCCATTCCTTTTGTCTAAAAAGTCCAGTATTTAATGTTATAGTTAATGATTCTACACCATTCTCTGTATCCAAATTCTTCCTTTTCTTTTTAAAGATTTATGTATGGTATATACACAGTGCTCTGCCTGCATTTCTACCTGCAGGCATCATATCCCATTATAAATGGTTGTGAGCCACCATGTGGTTGAGGGGAATTGAACTCAGTACCTGTGGAAGAGCAGTCCTCTTAACCTCTGAGCCATCTCTACAGCCTCCTCAAAATTATTCTTAAGAAGATAATAACTGCCAGTCCAGTCCATCTCTGAAAACATGTTAAACACACGAGTGTTCTTCTAAGACTGTGGTTTTTCTGAATTCAGCTTTTTTTTTTTTTTTAACCTTTAAAAATTCTCAATAGCTCAGACTAACCTTAAAACCTTGAATGCCTGTTCTTTGTATATCTACTTCCTAAAGCTGGGATTACAAATGGGCACCATCACAGCTCTGCTTATAAAGGAAGCCTTGAGACGTTTTCATTTGTTGAGAAACTTGGAAAATTAGTGCTTAATAGAATAACTTTTCATATATGCATCACACCTTTCATATTTACTCTTCAGAATTTCCAAAGTAGCAGAAACTTTTCTTTTCTTCATTTATTTATTGTTTGATGTGTTTTTACTTCTTTCATTGAGAATCCTAGGTATTGAACTCAGACCTTGGTAGACCACAGACAATTGCTTAATCACAAAACTTGATCCAAGCTTACAGAAACATTTTGAAAATCAATTCCTGGCAGATCCTCTTTGCTCTTTAGGGGGAAAAAAAGTCTATACTTTTCACTAGCATTTCTCAGGGATTTTGAAGATGCTTTTCTGTGATTCCTTGAAGTAGAGATTTCTGGGTGTTATTTTCAAGTCGCCATTCTCCATGTTGGGCATAGGTGACTGACAGAGCCCATAGGCAGATGCAAGAGTGTGTGCTGACAGTCACCCACAAAGTGTTCAGGTCAGAGGAGCAAGCTGGGTGGATAGACACTGGCTTTGTGTATTCTGTTTTGAAACAAAACTGGTTCTATTTCCAAGTGTTTTAAACATTTGAATTCTTGACATTTCATCAAGAAGTTGAATGTTTTAACTTCAGCACTTCAGCTAATACAAAATTTACTTCCTCAAACTAACTTCAAAGAATAACAATACCAAAATTGACATTAGATTTAAATTTATTTTTTTATAACTTTGAGACATTCTGTTTTATTCTCCAGATGAATAAAAATTTTACCACTGGTAAAACAGAGACCATTGAGTTAGGGTTGAGAATACTAGATTGTAAGATAATAAGAATTTCATTGAATTTGTGAAGACAGTATGTAAGAGGGTATCATTTGTAGCATTCAGATAGATTATTGTGCTAAATGTTCTCATTGGAAATTGCTGATGCTGTTTTCATGCTCATGTTGTATCTCCAACGTAATGTGCTATGAATATATTTCATCAAGTTACAAAATTCTGCAATTTAAAAAAATTTCCCAATTTAAAGTAACTTAAATATGAAAAGAACAATTATTAATGGTACCTAACACTATGCCTAATGCCTCTTTCCTTCTAAACTCTGCTAATAGGTCTAATAAATATATATTAATAACTATCTGATTGAAACTAACATCACTGTCAAATACAAAAACAGGAAGCCTAAATCTCAATGAGGTATGTGTCATACTGATTGACTGTGTGCTCCAATAGGAATCAGTATTGAGAGTCACATGCAAGACTTGACTTTAGTCCAGAGCATATATATACAAGTGTGTAAGACAAGAAGAAAATATTTACATAACCCAAATGGAAGATGAAAAGAAGCCTCTTGTGTATACATTTCTCCAGCATTACCTTCATTTTCACTTATCTGTGGTCATTGATCATCAAAATATAGTAAAGGCATGTTTTATTGGTATTAAGACAAGATAATCTCTTCAAGTTGTTTACAAAATAGTTGGATATATATGAAGGTTTATGAAAGGTATATAAAAATTATATTCCGCAATAAATAACACCTTCATATAGTTTTTAGATAAACACTGGCAAATTTCAGGTAAGTCACTCAACTATTAAAACATTCCAATAACATTGCAGTGAAACGTTTAATAAGTTATTCAGTAAAAAAAAGAGCAGGAAGCATGTACTTAAACCCCCAATATTTAAAACCTTTAAAGGTTTAGGAGTAAAGTCACAATTGTTCCATAATGGAAATGGATAAAAGGAAGCCTAACACTCGATGCCCTGTTTCTCTCAAATGTGTGACTAATATGCATTTTACCTTGTTGGTTAGCATGTACCATGTCCATGGCTAGGAGAGCTTTCACAAAGGTGGTAAACTGATTATGCTCCAGAAGTCTGCTTAGAAGGGCCTCCCCAATAGACACCAAGCTGAGTTATTAAACTGTCAGTCAGGAGGCTTCTGCAACCTGAAAGAGCTGGTTGCAGAACTCCATACCCAGAAAAACTGACAGGATGACAGGAAACAACAATTTTTGACCCCTTTTCTTCTATCCAGATAATTTTCAAATAAGATAAGTGACCAATGAACAGTTTGGAATTTGACTCTTAAGGAAACACTGCCAAATATCACCCATGTAATAAAGGCTCAAGCTACTCAGTTTTCAGAGAGCGCCTATTGTCCATGGAACACTACAGTTCTGCACAAGTCCCTGTCTTCAATCTTAGCATTTTCTCCACAAAACCACATTAAAGCCTAAGAAGTAAAAACTATCCTGCAGCCTAAAGATTAATATCGATGAGTTACAAAGGTAATATGTTTGATTGTAACTATGTGTTTTGTGCAAATACTAATAACCTTTGAAAATAGTTGACTTTTAGAACTATTCTCTTGCATTGTTTGGTAGTTCCATGAATAAATATATCTGACATCAATACCTTTCAAAAGAAATAAAAGTGTCACTTAACCTGACAAGTAGTATTCCAATTTTGCAAGCAATGCAATTTGAAATGTCAGATCATAGGACCCAACTATTAATTGTGAGTGTCACCAGAGTGAAGACTTGATCTGTTAACTAAATTTAAATGACTTGCTTTTGCATCTTACTCAGAATTCCTACAATTTGCATAGTCACATTACTTAAACATAGTATCAAAAATAACATTGCTTGTCCATTTTTCCTGTTTTTAAATTTTAATAATTATACTTCATCACATCCCATTAATATGTAATACATCTAAAGTACAGTGGCACCTAATCATGTGCTCTGTCCCATGCAGGCTCTGCACTTCCCACTTAATTAAAATTAAATTATAGAATCGTGGCATGTGTCTACTTATGTTTTATATTACTGCCTTCATTTGTCTAATCGATAAATTGCAAATGATACTGGTACGCATGGCTTGCTGGGAAATTTTTGATCAAAGTGACATTTTGTTCTCATATTGACAGCTAATACAATAATACAATTTAATTTGCTTTAGAAATAAATAGCAGCTTTGTTTTAGTATAGGTGTTTGAATGGTGTTGACTTCTGTAACGAATTTGGTTGGGTTGTAAAGGTCTTCTTATCTGTTTGTAGGCAATTAAGCATAAAGCTCCCCAACCATGGAAAGGCAAGACTGTTATTGCCTCCTAATCCTCAGTAGCTCTTAGCCCAGGCAAAGCCTCAGAATAGGCCATATAAATGTACTGAAGGAGAAAAGACCACAGGGCAGCATGCTCTGATTCTTTTTATCCCTTTCTGCCCTCTTAGCATTTTCAGGACACTGCAGCTGTCCTGCGTTAACATGGTAAGTTGACCTACTTTCAAAGCTGAGGAGGCAGCTTTGATTATCTTCATCAACACTAGTGGACTTGCCTGGTTGTGACTGACCAGGCATTAAACAACCTTGAATAAGTGTTACCCTGTGCAGAGACAGTAATAAAAAATGTGAGGCCTTAGTTGTTAGGATTCTTGAAGGCACTCAGTAATCTTTGAAGTTAAGGAAAGTGGTCTGTTTCTAAGTGGCAATGCTGCCCAAAGGTCATGCTATTCTGATGTGCATGATGAACTGCAGTCAGCATGCTGTGCCAGATCGACTCACAGTTCCATGGAACTCATCTCCATACTCTATTTCATTCTAAAAGGCTTCATGAATTTTCAGGTTGTGGAACCCTGATATAACAAGTGGAAAGACCTAAAATTGTCATAGATTCTCATTACTTCTATTACTTAGGCTCTAAATTGACTCATAAAATATGCAATAAATGTGACTACTTACTGCTTTGTTCAATAATTCTTGTTTGTCCTGTGTTACTTTTAGTCCAAATGCAGAAAAAAAAATTTCATTATCAACTTTTTCACTTAAAATACTCTCTTGAAGAGTCTACTGAATAGTGACTAATTTTTCAAAAATACTAACACGCAGCTTACAAAAATGTAAATATTTTGGTATTAAGCTTTGAAAAATGCTGAGTTCAATAAGTTTATTCATTGTGGAGTGAATCAAAATTATAAAGCAGTGCATGTGTTAATTACTTCTAAGAGCATTCATTTATCTTCAAGTCACAAAATTTCCAGTCTAAGGAATTCTACTAGGGTCCCTCATAAATAACTCAGCCACACTGGACTCTGCTCTAACATGGAGCATAGCTCCATGAGTCAGTTTGCAAAAAATAGAATAACCTTAGGAATATCAACACATTCTCTTAACCCAAAGATTATATGTTATTGATGGTGTGCTGTGTGAAAATAACCATAACTGGATATTCTGTGTTCAGCACTATGTCTTACTCCCAAGCAAGAGATCTAGAATATAGACTTTGTGTCCAGGACTTCATTGCTCTGGCTTCCAAATAAGCAGGGCATGGGAACAATCTATATGAGAGTGGCTTGCAGTGACAGGAACAGGGCTGGTGTTTAAAGGTCTCTCTCTCTCTCTCTCTCTCTCTCTCTCTCTGTGTGTGTGTGTGTGTGTGTGTGTGTGTGTGCGTGTGTGTGTGTGTGTGTGTGTGTGTGTGTGTGTGTATGAACTGGAGGTGAAACTGAAGGACCTATGGTGACACAGATTTTTTTTTTTTAAGTAAGGGTGAGATGGCAGTGTGGCTTGTTTTCTTATCACCAAGAGTGATCACAAGTTCCAATCCTAGAATTCCCATGGTGGAAGGAAAGAACCTTCAACTGCACATTGTGCCCTTAGCCTCAGATAAGCATCATGGCAGGTAACTCCACCACCATATATATAAATGCAAATAGAAACAAGAAAAGATAGCATATAAACAACTTAAAATCGATAAACAGAAACAACTACAACCAGATTTTAAAAAGTTGTTTGGGCTGTCATCATGTAACTTGAGAGTATAAGGTTGCATAGAATTTCTTCTTATATGTTTAGTTAATGTCACTTAGAAACAAGGCTACTTTAAAAATATTTTCAAATTCTTAAAGTGATTAGAAATATGTGAAAACATTATACCTTATTTATTTCTTAATATATTTGTGCATTTGCTGTGATAACCATTCGGGTAGATCAAACTCAGCTTACAGTCTGTAAAAGCAATCCACTGAATGACACGAATACATTTCTCTCAAAAATTATTACAAAAATATCACTGATGTTTTATGCATTTTGTGATATATAATTGCATAAATTATTTTAGAGATTAAGCAATCAATATGAAATGGCACCATAGGTTTAATATCTTAATCACTTTCAAAAACTAAAAGAACAAAAAAGGATGATGTCAATGGGATCACGAAGCTTTCCCACTATGACATAAAGGTAGCTTTTCCTCTATCCTGTACCTACAAGTGATTTCATATATGACATGAAATAGTCATTGTCTTTAGTATTCTTATCACATCAGTGGTAAACTAGATTATAAAAAGAATTACACACATACTAAGAGTTTTCTAAATTGTAATATTGTGCCAGCACAATGTCTGAAAAATACATTGAACAACTCCAAAACCAAACAATGTTTTTAAAAATGGGGTTTTAGTGTATTTTCATAATCATTTATACTTTTGTTTTCACTTCAGATGATTCTTTTCAGTATTAATAAGACAGATTTTATAACTGCATTAAGGATAGTGCTTAAGTAGAATTATATGCTTATCTATTTTCTGTGTTTAATTGGGCCATTGGGGAATGTTGCCAATACTGAAATAATCCAAACTATTTTTAATCATCAATTTTCAGTAAATTATATGGGAATACACAAGACAAACCAGGCAATCTATGAATTTAATTTGCATTAAAACAGAATTTTGATGTAGAATTCTGCATATAATTTTTGGGATGTTCATACCATTCTTAAAGTTCCAAACAAGGCAGTTTACAGTGAGATGAGCAAATGAAGAGGTTAACAAGATTCTGTGGCTACAGGAGTATCATCATCCAAATCCAAATGGCATTGTAGAGGAATTGTAATCCAACAACACAGCTACTCTGGCTGGAATACAGACATGCCCTTTGCACACCATTAATCTCCACAAATGAAGGTAAAATTAGTTTGTAGAAGGATGCAGAGAGGTTGGAGTTCATTTCTGATTTCAGGGCAGGTCTGCAGAGGCAGTTGAAGTCAGAGAATGAGAAGAAGCCAGTAGATTAGAACAGATTGCTTGAGTTAGTCTGAGGTCAAGCAGAGTAGTTCAGCCAGAGGGCCGACTGAATCAGTGAGCTAGGAGAGGAGTAGGAGCCAGACCCAGTGCGTATGTGAGAGACTAAGCATCGTGGACGAGGCCGCGAGTTAGCGAGGGTGTGGGGGAGACATATGAAGAGTCAGTTGAGGACAGGGAGTGGTAGAAATGATTTAAAGGTAGTACTCATCTACGGAATTCTCAAGAGTGAGAATGTTTAAAATTTAAAAGAATGTTTATAAAAAAAAAGGATAGTTCAGGAAATATGTTTGTCCATATATTTGGTATTAATACACCAGCTTATAAATCCAAACAAGTGCATAACACTAAAAAATGTAATTTAATTTGCATTAACCATTGAACTTTCAGTTAGCTCTTTCAGTTAGCTGAAGGAACATAATCAGTTTTCCTCATTTTTAGCTTGTTTCACAATTAGAAAGTAGTGTTTTACTTTTTTTATTTGTTTGGTTTTGGTTTGGGATATGTGGTAGAGGAATCCATAAATATGCAAGCACATGTGTACTTTGTACAGGCATTATTAGAAGAAACTAGAAGAATGAAATGTATTCATTCATGTTTAAATCTACTTGTTACAAATTAATTAGACTAGATAAGTGAAAGAAAATCAATATCCATAATCAATTCCTACTAAGTCTCTCTATGTCTTTAAATGCTGTGCTACACATCCATCATCTAAATGTTAATGTTAACTCTAGGACTTGCTGGCTGGAGGAAAGTGAGAGACTGGAAAGTATTTGAGAAAGCCAGAACTATGAAAAGAATGCTTCAGAGTAGCAGGATTGCCTTTTTAGAGATAAAAGAAACAAGAAGAAGTCTCTAATCCTAAATGTGCCAGCACCTAATTGTCCTTCAGGAATGAGGGTCATTAGGAGATTGGCTCCAACCCATAATCTAGCCTAGGGTGCAAGATAGAAGAAAAAGGAAATGTGCGATGTATCAGAGAGAACACAGTGGAGTCCTTGGGAAAGGAAGATGCTTCCTCTGAATAACCAGAGAGGAGCTTCATTAAGAGGCAGCCTCAACTCAGAATAAGTGAAAGAGGCCTTAGGACAAGATGATGCGGTGGACCACAAAGGAAGCCATAAGAAATCCCTAAAACTACAAAAAATATTTGTATTTTGATAAGTATTCAGGGGATAATAGAAAGTTTCAGACTATATGATTTATTTAGTTTAACATAATAGTCATGCTAAGTCGACAGAGGAGCCAGGTCCTGCAGAGGACCATATGTTAGAAAATCTAAAAGCTACCATAGAGTACAGATTTTTCACTCTTTGTGACTGGAGAACTGTAGGCTGGTGTGGCTGGACTTCTTTAGGCTGTGAGATCTGGCTTTTAGGATGATCGGTCTCTTTTAAGGATTTGTGAATTACGTTTTACGTCTGTGAGTGTTCTGCCTACATGTGTATTTTTGCCACATGCATGCCAAGTGTCATTAGGAATCAGAAGATAGCCTGGAACTTCAGTTAAGGATGGTTGTAAGCCACCAGGTGGGCGTTTGACAAGTGAATCTGGATCCTCCGTTAGAACAACTAGAATTCTTGATGGCTAGGTCATCTTTCCATATACAATGCAGAACAGCCTTATAAAGAGTATGGTTGTGATCTAGCAGCCATTAACATGTTAATCCAAAAATTCCTATGTTATTCAAATATTTGAAATAGTCACATGTTTAAATTTACGTTGGCCAGGCAGAAGTACTTGTTCAAAGTAGACACATAGTCATGAGAAAATATGCATCCTTTTTCAGATTCCTTACTCCCAAGAAAATCAAGTTATTTGTTTGTTTTTGAGTCACATTCAAGTGAAATTTTCAGGTCTTCCATCATCTTGGGCATTTTTTTCAATTAGTTAATGCCCTTTTTAAAATTATATTACAAGAAATACAATAGTCATTTGTCACATTGCCTAGAAATGTTGAGATAATGATGGTATTGTTCAAACAGTTCCTCAGAACTGCTCACCAAACTAGCTCAGACAAGAAAGAAAGAAAGAAAGAAAGAAAGAAAGAAAGAAAGAAAGAAAGAAAGAAAGAAAGGGTGAGTACTGGACATCCAAACTTAGAAAACAACTGTGTCATCATACCTTTTAACATGGGAATATTAAGTTTTATATGACTTGCAAGTTTTTAGTTTTTATTCAACCATTTATATTCTCTTTTATAACATCATTAATTTTGTTTCCGAACAAGCATAATATTCAGAAACCTCTTATATTTGAAGCCATCTTGATAATTGCAGCAATAGTCCAACTGCTTTACTTCTCAGATTGGTCCTTCTCTGGTATGGTAGCAGAAAAAGAATCTTCAGAGCCTGAGACAATAGCCACATTGCTTGCTATTCTGAGTTACTGCCAATGTCCCTGAGAAGTCTTGGAATGACATTCATTACTGGAAAAACAGGTGGATAAGTCCCTCACAGCAGACAATGTGTCTAAGGTGAAAGGTAGGTAATTACATGAACACTGTTCCCCACCTCATAAAAGATGTCACTCTTATTACATAGATTCCTAAAACAATGGACACCCAACAAACATTTCCCACAAGCATATGCATTTTATCACCCTAATTTCTCTAACAATTTAATGAAATTATATTTTTCACCTCAATTAAAATTAAAGCAACATATATTTGAAAAATGAAATTTTGTCTTTTGTTTTACAGTATTTTACTTGAACCGTTCTGGGGAAAGCCTGTTTTCAATAATCAAAAGAGAAGTTAGAAAGATAGTTCTAAGGATAAATTACTTGAAGAAATAATCCTGATTCAATGATTATAAACTAATGAGGTTGATGGTTAGAAACAAAAACCCATGGATTATTAAAATGTTTCTTTTCACTGTCCAACAAAATAGCTAAATGTCACTGATGGATATTGAGAAGCAGATATAGACCGAGTGAGTGAGCAATTAATTCTTAACACCTGACCTTTAATATTTACACACCAGTGGAAACCGCAGCACACATATAGACTGTGCTTCTTTGGGAATTTCACTAACATTGATTTACAATATAAATCCTCTTATTATTTTAAAAGATTTCTATAAAAAAGAAGTAACAACTCATGCAGATAATTATAAATTTATTATATCTTGTATTCTCCAAATATGCGTATAAGGTAGCATTTAAAATAAATTAAGTGTTTTGTGTAAGCTTGCAATCTGGGTTATTTTGTTTTAGTGTGTGTGTGTGTGTGTGTGTGTTGTTGTTGTTGTTGTTGTTGTTGTTGTTATCTGTTCATTTAAAATGCATCATAAAGCTGGGTAGGTAAGATGATAGGAAATATCTGGGAGAAATTGGAAGAGGCAAAATATCAATGTGAAATTTTTATTTCAACAAAAGCAATCTAGGACTTCTTTCACTTATGTCAGATTGGCCACTGACCACTTCAAGGTCAGAGTTTTTGTGGTATGAATCTTAATTTACTCACCAGTAAAAGGGAAAAATTGGATCACTTAAGATGCATGTCAGTAATAAAATACCATGACTTGGTGTCTCATAGAACTTCGTAAATATAGTACTAATAGAGATAATGGTGGGAATGCAGCAGTTGACCTGGAAAAGGAAAGCAGACACAGAATTTCTATAAAAATTGTAGCTTATTAGGACAAAAGGCCTTGAGACTCCAATCTGCTGAACCTGGGAGCCAGGAGAACTTATTTAAACAGACAATACTAAAAGATATGTGGTGGGCAAAACATGACAGGGTCCTTAAAGGAAAGGACAGGTGTCACCGAAAGCCTGAAGAGTTGACAATATGGGAAAGGAGAAGAGGGAGTGATGCTGTAAGAGGGAAGCCACTGGGGAGATCAGAGGAGCTCTTCATAGAAACACCTCAAAAGAATCTGCTGAGTAGTAGCAAGGCCATCAGAAGTACCAGACTCTTGTAAGTTTGGCGTGGCTAGAAGAAGCTTCACTTAATGTTTAGTTCTGCTAAGCACACATGTCAAAGAACACTGAAAATCCATATATTGTGTATTGAAAGCTGGCAAATCATGGCACACTTCGTTTAACTCTCTGTCCCAGAGAGTTCCACAGAGAGCCACGGTTCTGATCTCTTCACTCTCCAAGATCTGTATTTTTAAGAGTGGCCGCTGTCAGGAAATGTCTCCTATCTGTATGTTCTAATGGAATCCATAGGAGAAAATTCCAGGAATGCTCCTTCATCTAGGATTAGCACAATGGCCTTCTCTGAAGATTGAGAACTGAGGGTATACCTCAATACACAGAAATATAAGGTCTGAAGACATGACCAGATAAGCTTAGGTAGAAGACACAGCAACTGCATAATCCCCAAGTCCTGAGTAGGGTAGAAGGAAGGAAGGAGCACTAAGCACGCTATTTGAACCATTACATAAAGCTCAGAAAAATCACTCCATGATTATTTTGATTTCGAATTCCCATTTTATTTTCTATGTTATGAGGCCAGTGAATACTCCAGGGAAAGAATTTAAATAAAATGATTGGTATTTTTCAAATAACACACAAGCTTCTAAGCAGAGCATTCACAGTAGGATGGAAAAAGCAAATCTCAGGTAAAGTTTCTTGCAAGTTTAATGTTTTCATATATTATCCAGTGAGGTAACCAGCACTTCCAGTAACTATTCTGGTTCCTCAAAGGCTTTGCCTAAATTTATTCCAATGCTGCAACACCACAGAAATGGGTCGTTGTCCACTAAAGTTCTTTATTCTCTTTTCCTAATGCTGGAAACTGATTTGTTAGCCAAAGTCTGTTTCCAAAATTATTTTGCGTTGACATGTGGCCCTGTGAATATTTTTTAAAATGAAAAATGTCAAGGTGATTAAAGAAGCAAGACAAGCATTAATTCCTTTCTCACTTTTTCAATATATTTACTATTTGTTTCTTTCCTCCTCCAAAGAAACAGTAATCCTTGGGAAATGATAGATCTTTAGTCTACTAGGTCTTCAAAAATTTAGATGGAACAGTGACCTCAGTCCCCACCTACTGGGAAATCTGTGTCACAAAAAGTGGAAGTTTGTTTATAGTAAGACTGAAATATCTTTAAATTTTAAACATCTTGTCCAAATTCTTTGTGGATACAATTTAGAAGAAATTGCTAAGAAATTTGTTCAATACATATAAGGGAACCACAACAAACATATAATCTAGAAAAGTTAGATTTAAAAGCACAATAGGAAGACCCCTCAGTCACAGTCATAGGGGAGGGGAGTAAGGGGAAAATGGGAGGGAGGGAGGAATGGGAGGATACAAGGGCGGGGATAACCACTGAGATGTAATATGAATAAATTAATAAAAATAAAATAATAAAATAAAAGCACAATAGAGAAACTGTCTTTGTTCAGCTCCCTTTGTGGAAGAAGTCTTTTCAAGGTACTTTTATTTTCATTTATTTTGCTTATGTACACTTTTTATTTTTGAGATTATGGTACAATTACATCATTTCTCCTTTACCCCTCATTGTTCTATTTCAAACCCAAGACAGCTTAAACCATAAAATCCACCAACGAGGACATCACTTCCAAATGTGAAATGTTTTCCTTCTTAATCAAATCTAAGCTCTGAAAACTCAATCAATTTTACACTACTTACATGGAGAATTCTGCAGTTAACAATTTATACAAAGGAACTGAAGAGATGGTTCAGAGGTTAAGAGAACTGACTGCTCTTGCAGAGGTCCTGAGTTCAACTTCCGGCAACCACATGGTGGTTCACAACATCTATAATGTGATCTGATGCCCTCTTCTGACCTGCACTTGTACTGGCAGGCAGAGCACTGTATGCATAATAAATAAATAAATAAATAAATAAATAAATAAATAAATAAATCTTTAAAAAAAAAAGGTTCATTTAAAAATTTGTAAAAAAAAAAAAAAGAATTTATACAAAGAATTCAGAGAGAATAGTTCAGCTGTTTTATGTTTTTAATATAACAAAACAAAAGCATTTGTTCTTTAACCCCCAAATTGCATTACATTTGTTGAACAATCTTCAGAGCTTTCAGTTTCCCACCTTTGTTAATCACAGAACAAAAATCCTGCCTGTTACAAAATAAAGCTAGTTGTTTAGACCAGACACTATGACTTCAAACCTTTGTTCCAGGTATACAAGCAGTAAAGTTTATGATTGGAACAATGTAATATGTGATAAGGAGGACCCATTTTTCTTTTATAGTAAATAAGGTTTGCATTTAATTTGCAATTCTCCACATTTTAGTACAATTGTATGTTCAGAGACATGATGTTTTTAGTAATTCCGCCCAAATTAAAGAAAAATGTATCCAGTTGAAATGAGAAAAATATAATATGGCGCTTTTGACTGGGTATGGGGATTATAATTATTTCTACTGTCTGATAAAGAATGTTTTATAATTTACCAAGGAACCATAGGGCATGCTTTTAGTTGATATGGGTCATTTTTGAGGCACCGTATACAAAACCTCAGCAGATGGAGGTGAAAGACAATCAGAGGGACGAAATGGCTATTTTTCAGTAGGAACTTTGTTATTTCCTTGTCTTCTACACTTTTCTGTTGCTTGCATACGTATGCATCACCATAGGACTGCTTTATGGATGTACAACATTGCTAGCTGTGTCCAACCTGTCCATTTTGTGGAATCCTAAGTCCTCTAAATCACTGTCTTTTTTCACTTGTCAACATTATTTTTATCTCCAACACATGTTGTTGTTTGTTTTCAATGATTTTTGTTTTTCCAAAGATAGTGTTTCTCTGTATAGCCTTGGCTGCCCTGGACTCACTTTGTAGACCAGGCTGACCTCAAACTCACAGTGATGCGCCTGCCTCTGCCTCTGCCTCGCTGCTCAATGCTGGGATTATAGGCGTGCACCACGACCACCGTGCCTGCCTTCCCCACTACATGTTGTCATCTGAGCGTTCCTGAAGGCCAGACTAGGATACATTCAAACTTGCCTGCCAATATCAAAATTGGCACATTCCTTGGTTGGTTTGTTTTTGGCATTTGTTTGTTTGTTTGCTTGCTTGCTTATTTTGGTCAACTTGACCGATTTTGAAATTGTCTGAATATGGGAAACTTCAATTGAGAACATGCCTTCATCATCCTGCCTGTAGGCAAGTCGATTTTTTTTTCTTTTGATTAATGGTTGATGTGGGAGAGCACTGCACACTGTGGCTGGTGCCACCCCTGAGCTGGCTGTGCTGGGGGTTGCTATAAGGCAGCAGGCTGAACAAGGCAGGAGGGGAAATCCAGTAGTATTGTTCTATGTCCTCTGCTTCAGCTCCTGCCTCCAGGTTCTTGCCTTCACTTCCTATCCTAACTTCTATTGATGGTGGAATGTGATGTGTAGTTGTGAACTTAAATTAACCCTTTCCCCTAAATTCCTTCTGATCAAAGTGTGTTACCACAGCAACAGAAACCTAACTAAGAGAGCACATCATACCTCTTAAAAATAAATTCCAATATTTAATATATCCCAGGCTTCCCTAGATACATATGTTTGTAACCAATGATAGACATAAATGTCTGGGTTCTAGGAGTTAAATTGTTGTACCGTACACCTTGTTTATTCAGTATCAAAGATCATCTTGTGAGCTTCATGTATTCTAGGCAAGCACTCTTCCAAATGAGCTACATCCCAAATTCCAACTACTTTTCTTCTAAATCTCCATCAGTTATTGAAAAGTATTAGCCCAATTTAGAACATGTTTTACTTAGGCACTACTTGCTGTCAAGTGTGGCTTGTTGGGATCATATATTACCACAGTAAATGTCCTAATAAAATATTCTATCCAAAGGGGCTTTTCATTAAAAAACAAGAAGAAGAACTGGGAAAGCCTGCAACACAGGGGGGAATCTGCAAGTGGAAAGCACATGTAAAAAGTTTTCACGGGACCTTAGAAGTAAAACGAGATGCTAGAGGCCAATTAGGCCAACACAGATCACATGTTCACTGATGGCTGGCAAAGGAACATTTGCTGAAGTAATATCTGAGTTCCCCATTGGAAATATTAGCAGGATTTATATAATTAATACACAGGCAAAACTGGGCAAAGGAAAAATAAAGATGGCAGAGTTAAACTGCATGAGAAGCAAAAGTTGAAAGTCTGATTAAAATAAGGGGTTGAAAAAGGCAGCTTAAGGAATTAAGATCACTCATGTCTTAGTAAAAAGATATGAAGGTATATGTCTAAGAAAAAGAAAAGCAGCTGTGATTATCACAGTCAACCCATTTTTTCACATTTACCAATGCCACCATGATGATTTCAGAAGGCTAAGTCCCTCGTCACAGTTGCCTTTATATTCTGCTATGAAAACGCTTCCTTATCAGCCTTTTAGCAAGGTCTTGCTATTGATGAAAACATGTGGCAGCATAAGCTCAGGAGACAGGGATTTTTAAAGCGTCTTCACATTCATGAAATCACACTCCACTAAAAATTCTACCCAGAAAACAATGGGCCACAGTTTTGTGTAGACTTGTGGCACATCCGCAGGAAAATGTTGGACATGAACTCGAGGCCAGCTACCTATATGACCCTCCCTTCCACATCGGGTAGAACTGCACTAAAGAACTTCCCGTGTTATTGTTCTTGGACTTATTCTAAGGTACTCTTGAAAATTAAAATTAATGTTATCTTCTGATTGAGAAGGTTTGAAATATAGTCTTTTATTTTAAAATAATGTCCTTTAATTTATAGTTTAGGTCCATGACTCTTTACCTGCATGTATGTCTGTGCATCACTTGCGTGCCTGCTACTCTTAGAAGCTATAAGAGGGTATTTGATTCTCCTGAAACTGGAGTTTCAGACAGTTGTGAACCACCATGTGGGTGCTGGTAATTGAACTTGGGTTCTCTCTCAGGATGGGCAGCCAGTGTTTTTAAATGCTTATTTATTTTTCCAGATAGAATTTACTTTAAAACAAATTATCAATTTAATGCAAATAAATATCCTGGTTTTGAGCCATATATTATTAAAGGGTCAAAACAAATACAAATCTACTTCAAGGTGGAATGGTTCAAGTTGGAGATAATGACATTAAAACATTAAAAGAAGGAATTATAGAGCCACGATGGGAAAATAAATGCCCTCTTGGTGAAAAAACCCAGATGTCACAGAGCTGAATGACTTTGCAAGGGCATGTAGGCAAAAAGCCTAAATTTAGGTAATATAAGCATTGGAAAATATAATACTTCAAAGATGTGAAGGAGATTTAAAATGTTGCTGCATCTTGCCAGGACAACAGTCATTAGAGAACTCCACTATTTCTGGTGTAGGACCAAGAACAGTAGGGTGATTTCACTGCCTTTGCTACCTAATGATTTTAAAAGGACAATTTTGAGAAAATCTAATGAAACTGTGAAATGGGTTTAAAAACACAGAGTAGGTACAGAGCTTATATTTTCTTCTCTAGGAGATCATTTGTTTATGATCAAGCAAATTAAATACAATGAGTGAAATAAAATGTATGTTTTCCTTCTATTATGCTTATTCTATTAATTTTGGTTTGTTGTTGTTGTTACGTTAAGTCAGATAACTCTGGCGAAAACTCGGGATTCATGTTCCCAGTATTGATGTATTAGCCTGGATAATATTTTGTCATGATATTCAGCTGACACATGCTACCTTTTTTCCCTCTTACAAGCAAAAGGAAGTAAGACAGAGTTTGCATTTGTCTGAAATAAACAAGAGCAATCCGAACTCAAAATAGCTTTCATCTCAATAATCCCCAGGTGACTTGCAACTCTAGCAAATCAAAGTTGCTTTTCTCATTTGAGCTGAAATGGCTTTCAAAGAAGTTCAGGAGAATTTCTGCAGTTGTAGAAAGAGAAACAAATCCCATGTAAATACTTTATTTTTATGTTTAATAGATAAATGATGATATATTGAGAATATTATGACATGATGACATAATAAAGACACAAGCAATTTTAGCTTATTATTCCTCAGAGACATGAAAGCAAATGTTTATATCCAAAATCTAGAGCTATACTTGAGGTCTTCACTTCTTAGTACATTTGTTTTAATTTAAAAGTATACTATGGAAATTTTCTGAATTTATAGGGAAATAATATTTTTACAGTGTGACTATTCTTTTTTTTTTTTAAGATTGAATAATTATTTTTACATACTTGAGGCAGACACTTTCATTAAATACTTTTTCCAGTGGAGACAGAGCATGAGAAGCAGCTTCCAGGTGCTCTGCTCAGGGCCCGGGCTCCTCCTTGCCCGCATGGTGAGGTGGAGGGGTGTATTTCCCCTACTTGACTAGCTTATCTCGCTGTCACTTGATCTGATTAATTCGCTTTATCCTTTTGTACCGCAGCAAACACTCTTCAAAATCTTCAAATTCAATCTTGTACTCCTTTTCAGCCCGGGTAGCGCCAATTCCATGTGCACACTCTATCCACTCCTTTGAAAAAGCATGGCATCGAGAGGGAATCTTGAAGGGCTGCTGAACACTTTGGTGACGGTATAGGCTAATGCCCAGCTTTTTCTGCACATCAAGGAAAGGTATGGCTCCTAGTGAAGCTCCTCGGCTGTGCAGACACAGCAGCACTACCGCACCACAGCAATGCCCTTGTCCGCTCCCTGGGCACAGTTCACGACTGCAGGATCAGTGTGACTGTTCTTTTTTTTTTTTTTTTTTAATTTTTAAAAAAAAAATTTGAAATTAATTTATTCTTGTTACATCTCAACGTTTATCCCATCCCTTGTATCCTCCCATTCTTCTCTCCCTCCCATTTTCCCATTATTCCCCTCCCCTATGACTGTTCCTGAGGGGGATTACCTCCCCCTGTATATGCTCAAACTAAGGCACCAGCCAAGGACAATACAGGTGGTAAACTTTAAACCCCTACCCAGATCTAGCCAGTGGTCAGAACATTCTCCACAGTTGAGTGGAGAGTGGGATATGACTTTCTCACGTACTCTGGTGCCTCACATTTGACCATGTCCCCTGGAGGGGGAGACCTGGTGGCACTCAGAGGAAGGATAGCAGGTTGCCAAGAAGTGACTGTTCTTAATGTTACTAAATTATATAATTAAAAGTAATGAAAATTGAAATTGTTATGCTTTGTGTATTATTTCACAATACCACATTAAAACCTAGTGATTTTTTTCTCTCCATTTTCTTCTGTCATCAAGATAAGACAGCAACATCTCAGTATTCACACAGGAATGAGTGATGCAAATATAGATTCACTTGTCATTTTTCCATTTATTCTTAACTGTGCTTCAAAATTATCTAACATGAGGAAGTTAAGTAGACTATCTGAATAGAGTTTTCCTTTATAATTATTATATATCTAAATTTATATCCCCCATTCTATATTAATCTGGAATTTTAAATATTCTTAAATATTTTAATTCTAAAATGCACTAGGAGGAATATTATAACTTTATATGGGTAATTCAAGTTGCTTCAACTGTCTTTAGACATTACAGATATTTCTAAATAGAAACATATTCTTGCCCTTTACAGATCTACAGAATTTTTTAAACTATGAGGTTATGAATAGTGTCAGACTGGAAGATGTTACATTCTCTGTCTCTAAAATTGTATCACAAGATCATGTTGGCCAAACTGAAAATTTACTATCAAATCATCAAATTAGAGTTGATGGTGCTGGCTATACTTTGATTCTAATGTCATTTTTAGACGTATGCAATGGAATTGCTGTTACTGTGAGAACCAGTGGCTGAAGTCGGCTCAGCCATCATCCTATGACCCGAGTGAGCATTGACTCACATGTATATCTCCATTTCTTCACTATAAAGTGGCTATTTTAGTAATTGCTGCATGACTCAGAGCTAGCTAGCTCTCTTAGAACAAGGCCAGGTATGTAATTAGCTTTTAGAAATGCTATCTTTTCAGCATTCTTAATTCTAGCATGGAAAAACCTATTAAGAGTTGAATGATAATGCATTTTGTTTATGACTATACCTATTACTCTCAAAATAAATTTTGGTAACTGAATTATAGGTTTTGACTGCTGCACAGATCAAGTAAACAAAGAGTTGCCAAGTTTGCACTTGGCTAATTGATATGCATGTAATTACAGGGGAATTTTAAAAACGGCTTAATTGCATCTCATTTCAGGATGTGTGCTTCTTCTCATATTGTGTTACCTATTTTCTATCCTAGGTACAGGGAAGTAGAGAGCAAGTTCTGAAAGCTGAAATTCTACACTCTTTTTTATCCCTGCCGTTCTCAGGCCTCATTTTCCCAATGCTCATATTTCTTAGGCCTCAATTAATTGAGCTTACAGAAAACTGATGTGAGGCTTTTCCAAACTTATAGAAAAACTTCCCTTATATATGTAGAATATAAACTTTGCAATCAGACAGCCAGAATTTATTTTACACTTAACAAATCTACTTGTAGCCAATCATGGGATTTCAAATTGTATTTATTTTTTTTTGTGTGTATTTGTTTGTTTGTTTTGAGACAGGGTTTCTCCGTGTAGCCCTGGCTGTCCTGGTACATGTTTTGTAGACTGGCTGTCTTCAGATTCAAAGATCTGCGGTCTTGTCTCCTGAGCATTGTGATTAAAGGCCTGTGCCACTTTCCTGGCTATATTTATGGGTTTTTATGGCTTGTTTGTTTCTAGTGTGTCTTTTGATATAGGGTCTCACTCTTGGCTAGGCTGGTTTGGCATTCACTCTTTAGCGCAAGATGGCCTTGAACTTCTGAAAATTCTGTGGCTTCACCTTGCCAAGCGCTGGTATCATTATTACATCTATGAACAACCACATGTGGCTACAATGGATATTTTTACATAAGATTCCATTTCCTTGCAACTTTATACATCCTTGGAAATAAGGCTGTTCATCATGTCTTCTCTCTGAAACTTTTGCTCTCTTTGATGGAAGCAGATAACTTTCTGCTCATTAGAGGATAATAATATTATGTTTTCAAGCAAAGTAAAATGATTTCATTTAAAAGACACCTTAATTTACCAAATAAAACTCATAACTAGCTGGGACAATTGCAATGTGCCGGTCAAGCATGCAGGTTGACTGCTATGTCTGTGGTTCTATTAGTTTTCACCTCCTGACTTCCTTACTGTTTTGCTGATTATCTGCCTCAGGGTAAGTCAGTTAAATGTACTTGGTACATTTTTTCCACCTCTAGAGAAAGCTAAAGGGTGTAACTGTTAACCTTCTATGGAAGTAAACTCATAGCTGTTCTCACTGAAAATATACTTTTAAGTTAGACACCAATATAGATAAGAAATTCAAAGACTATGTATCTCTCTAATGTTTAATGTGACAAAGAAAAGGGGATTTCATCTGTGTTAGTTTAAGCTGTGCTAAATAGTAATACAAAGAGATCATCTCTAAAATTTGGCTCAGCTTTAAAGAAAACATAGGTTGTTTGTAGTTTTGCTTATTTCCTTTTGCAAATCACTGTAGATCCTATTTGTAGAACAGATAAAAGCAGTAATTTGCACGTTGCATTTCACAGATACTGCTGGTTCAGAAAATGCCAAAATCTCCATAGTATAAGAATGAAAGCCACTTTATTTTATTTATTTATAACTTTATTTATGAGTAGCATCCTTCCAGCGTCCCTACTTTCATTATCCAGTACTGACGGAGGTGTTTGACAAGTGGCCCAGGCAATTCCTACAGTAGCTGTCTCTGACTAGCCCAAGAAATGTCCCCTTATAGTTGATTTGTTTTATGCCTGGGAAAACCACAAAGTCTGTTTATTCCAAATACCTGTACTCTCAGGAAGGAACTTTTAACGCCTTCTTCAGGGCTAATAGTATTGCAGTGTTGTGACTTGGTTGGTGCTGCATGAAAACAGTCTCCTAGTAGTTCACCTTAAAGTAGGTCATTCTCAACTGAGCGCTATGAAAACCTCAGATTCTCTCCATTTTCCAACTGAGGCTATTTTCTCATATTGTTGCTAGTTACCTAATACTAAGAAGCATTGTCTGTATGCATATATTTACATGAAACTTTACAGTGAATTGCATAAAATAAGTCAAGAATCTTCTGTGAGTAATTGTCATGATTTAATAATATCTATATTACCTTTGAATTATAAAGTTTTACAATAATGATTTGCCAAACACATCTATAGAATATATATATATTCTAGGAATATGTATATTCTATATATATATATTCTAGAATATACATACATATATATTCTAGTATATATATACATATACCTATATATATTTACACATACTTATCTTCCAATCTTGACTTTTTTTTTGAATCACTTCTGGAATATTCTCTATAGTCAAAACAGCCACAAAGCACCACAATGTTGAGTGTTTTCTGCCAATCACTGCCACTGTTGCATCCTAAATAACTTAAAAGTAGTGATTTTAGAAACTTGCTTAACTTACTAGAATTCAAATGAGTTAATGATTTCCTTTACTGATAACTAAAAACATTAGAGTCTTCAAAAAATTTTGTTGTGTGTCAGAGAATTACAAAAGCCAGAGCCAGCACTGAAGTCAGAAAGTTACAGACTTAGAGAATATGCTTTAGTATGCAAATGTGTATTTTTTTTTTCTATTTTAGTATTTTGTATTCCTTATTTAAACATCAACCAGAAATTATATTATTTTTAGCAGATGAAATTGGTGACAATCAATTAATTGGCTGTAAGAAATTTTGTCATCAATACATTTATATATAGATTGAAATTTGTTAGTTACAAGTTGACATACTCACTAATATACTAACATTCTGTAGTTCTTTCAAAACCCTGAAAATGCGATGTTTCTCAAAAAGATTAAGAATTACATTTTAACCATTTTCTACTGGTATTATAGTAAAGTTAATATGAGAAAAAAATTTTTTAATTGAAAAGTTGCCTAACTATATTCTACAATTACATAAGTGCACAAACAGGTATAAGCTGGATTGTTTTGTGTCAATTTGACCCAAGCTGGAATCATCTGACGTGAGGAAACCTCAATTGAGAACATGCCTCCATAACATTAGACTATCATATAATATAATAATGTAAGCAAGCTGTTAAGTCTTTTTCTTAATTAATGATTGATGAGGGAAGGCTCAGTCTATCGTGGGTGATGTCATCCTTGATCTGGTGGTTCTTGGTTCTATAAGAAAGCAAAAGAATTTCTGGAGGTATCTCCAGCCCTCACTTCAAGATGTACTATAGAGCAATAGTAATAAACACTACATGGTACTGCCATCAATATAGACTGGTTGATAAATGGAATCAAATCAAAGACCCAGAAATAAACCCACACACCTACAGACACTTGAGTTTTGACAAAGGAGTCAAAACCATAATGGGAAAAAGAAAATATGTTCAACAAATGGTGCCGCTCTAACTGAATGTCTACATGTAGAAAAAGAAAATAGAGCCATATTTATCACCCTACACAAAATTCAAGTCTGACTGGATCAAAGATTTTGACATAAACTGATGTCCCTAAACTGAAGAATGGATAAAGAAACTGTGGTACATTAACACAACAGAATACTACTCAACCATTAAAAACAAGGAAATAATGAAATTTGCAGGCATATGGATGTAACTATAAAAGATCATCCTGAGTGAGGTAACCCAGACACAGAAAGACACATGTTCTATGCACTTACTTATAAGTGGATTTTAGCCATATAGTACAGGATAAACATGCAATTCACAGACCCAAAGAAGACCCAATGAAGGATGATTACATCTCACTCAGAGGAGGAAATAGAATAGAGAGTGGAAGTGGTAGGAGAGAGAACACAAGATAGAAATGAGGGTGGAGACCAGAGTGGGAGAGAGTGAGGGGGAGGGTGGAGGACCGAGGGCTTGTATAGAGAATAGAAACTGTGGAAGGAAGCATTGCTGTGAGAAGAGGGAGACCTAGGACAGGGTAGGCTTCTGGGAGTATGTGGAGGTGACTCTAGCTGAGACTTGTAGTATCAGGGGTCATGGTTACTGAAGAGGACAACCTGTTACGAGAGAGGACTCCCAGTGGAAGGAGGGAAACACCAACCCATCCACAAAACCTTACCCCAAACTTATCCTGCCTACAAGATGTGCAGGGATAAAGAGAGATAAAGATTGAGGGGATGTCTAACCAATGCCTGGCCCATCCTGAGACCCACCCCATAGGAGAGAGCCAACCTCTAACACGATTAAAGATACTCTGCTATGGGAGCCTAGTGTAGCTGTCCTCTGAGTGGCTACCCCCAGCAGCAGATACAAACAGATGCAGTGACTCACAGTCAAACACTGGGTGAAGAGTAGGGAGTCTTGTGAAAAAGTGGGGAGATGAATAGAAGTCCTGGAAGTGACAGGAGCTCCACAAGAGGAACATGGCCAAGCCCACAGGGGCTTGCAGAGACTGAAGCTCCAATCAAGAACGATGCATAGACTGGACGTAGGCACCCTACACAGATGTAGCAGATAGCTGTTCAGACTTCATGTAGGTCCCTTAGGAAGGGGAGTGGATGCAGTCTCTGACATGGACTCTGTTGCCTTTTTTTTTTAATCACATCCCCTGGTGGGGCTGCCTCACCTGTCTAGAGGGGAAGAGGATGTGCTTAGTCCTGATGTGACTTGATGAGCTGGGGTGAGTAGGTGAGGAGGGCTCCTCCTTTCTGAGGAATAGGTGAAATGGTTGGGTAAGTTTGAGGGAGGGTGGAACCAGGAGGAGAGGTGAGAGGGGCCCTTTGATGGGGATGTGAAGAGAATTAATTAATTAAAAATAAATAAAGGGGAAAAAACAGTCTGAGCAAGACATGAGGAGTAAGCAAGCAAACATCACCTTCCATGACTTGTGTATCATCTCCTGCCTCCTAGTGCCTTCCCTGAATTCCTGTTCTAGCCTTCCTCCGTGGTGGACTATAATGGAAGTGAATGCCAAATAAACCCTTTCTTACCAAGGTGGTTTTTTTTGTTTATGGTGTATTGTCACAGCAGTAGAAATTCTAACTAAGTCAAGGTACAAACTAGACACATAACTTGTTGACAAAAGATAATTTAAAGTAATAAACAGAAGTAAAATACAATGAACAGAGTGGTTTTTTTTACTGTAAGCTAAGTAATATTAACAAGTTTAAAATATAGAATACTAACCATTTATTAGCTATCTCTATATCAGAGACTTGACAAACATTTACGCAAATCATATGCTTAGAATATTATGCATTCTAATGTTTTTATGTAGACAGTTCATTATATCAACTTCAGCAGATTAGGAATAGATTTTAGGTACTATCCTTAAAAGAACTATCATTTGTATGCCTCCTGTAGTTGATCATGTACAGGCTTATGTACGTGAACAGTTGGTGTCCAGTTGTAGGCACACTTTGGAGAGGTAAAGGAGTCTTAAGGGGGAATAGCCTTGATGGAGGAAGCATTTCACTGCTGGGTGGCTTTGAGGATTTATAGCTTTGCTCCATTTCCTGATTCATCTCTCTGTTTCCTGTGTGGGGTTAACATGTAAACAGTCATCTCACTCCTTCTGCTGCTGTGCCAAGCCTTCCCCACTAAATGGACTCCATCACTCTAAAACCATAAGTTAAAATAAACACTTAAACCAAAAAACACTATTTTCTTTTTAAAAAAAAAATAAGTCTGTATATTAAGTCAAATTAGTTTTGCCTCTGATGCTTAAGACTTAACTAGTAGCAGTTGTCATGCTCAGTGACCCTTAAAATTGTCATGTCAGGTTTAAACTTAAAAAAACCATTATTTTTAATACTTATAAGTCTTTTTAAAATGTGAAAATTAGGCATTTCGTATCTATGCCTAGGGCTTTAAATATCACTCTTTGATTATCCTTGAGGTCACATCATGTAATGTGAGAATATTTTATATAATATTTTAGTATTCACATGACTATGGACAAGAATAAAAATAACTATTAACAAATGAAAATTTATTTCAATGTATTTATCAGTAAACACACACACACACACACACACACATATTGTACAAATAATATACATGGGCTTATAAGAGAGACATATATATGTATTAAAATGGCTTTAGGCAGCTTTCTGTGTAGTTATTGTGATAAATTAGCCCAGTACATCTAATGCATAAAGTATTACTAAAAATCCACTTAATAGTGGATGTAGCTCAGTAGTAGAGCCCTTGACCAGCATGCATGAGATCATAGCTTCAGTCACAGGATGACATGGCCAACAAATCTATTTAAACCCAGTACATTGTCCAATAAGATGAGCTGTAATATTCTAAACACAGTATGAGATCATGAAAATTTGAGGCTACCTTTTCAACACCACTTGTAGATTTAGCATCCTTCCATTATTCCAAATCTATGTCCCTACTTATTGGCTCCTTGGCCTTAGTTTTCCAGTACAGAGTTTAGTCTTCCCCTGCATCATTATTATCACTACATATTAATTGTTCATGCATGAGCAGTTACTCTGTAGAATTTACCTTCCATTTCAACACTGCATTAAAGATGGAATCCTTTACTTCTATCTTAAGTTTAGAGTTTTAAAACCTTATTTAATTATATTAAAACACAAATATTTGTTTTCTATATTTTTCAAATCAATTACGATGACTTAAATTTTTTCATTTAATAAATGTAACATATTTCAGTCTTACCACATCTATTATGTAACTTACATTTTGGTATAGCATATAGTGAACATCATTAAAGTGGGAAATGCAATGACTTGCTAATATCAATAATTGGCAACAATCTTTCTGTTGTGCCAATCCTTTTATAAGAAAGGACAATTTCCTTAATGGAAGGAGACATATTTTGTAGGTCGGAAAGAGTTCACTTTAAGCAAGTTCAAATATTTTTAAAAATATACATGGAAATATGTAGTGAGGGTTTTGGAATTTTGGTTTCTTTAAAAACTGCAGAAATACTATAAGGATATGTTTTCATTTTAATCCCAGGTATGGGGCTTTGGAACTGTTTTGCAGATGGCTATGATTGTTTTTGTGCTGTAGTAGAAGCATTTTTTTTTTTTTTTTTTTTACCAGCTGGAGATAGTTTCTATGATTGTGTAATATTTGGAATTCCGGGGAGATTTCAGAGGTGGAGGTGCCATTGGTTGGTTATTGGTTGTTGTTGGTTGCTGTTTGTTAAGTAGTCAGGAGCAAGGAAGAAACAACAAGAAGAACTTAGATATCCTGATAGCAAAGGTCTAATTTGCTCTGAGGAGCTCCTGGCAGCACTAATCAGCAAGAAGTAGTGTAATGATAATGTTGCCCCTTTCCTCACTCTCCTTTTTTCTCTCATGTACAATGTTATGGGGTTGAAAGGGAAGGGTGGCAAAAGGGTGGAGAAGGGTAGAAGAAAGAGCAACCCACAAAGTAGCAAACACCGACTTCTCATATATACATATATATGTATTTCAAAAAATACACACACATGCATACATATATATACACATATACACATATACACATACAGCTAAACCATGAAACTATTCTAGGTGTGATATAGGTATTCTATTAAAATATAGCATAACCCTATGGCATTAGAGACTGAACAGGATGTGCATACAAGTTTTAATTTTATTTATCTTTTTTCTGCCACCAGTTTTGCAATACACACACACACACACACACACACATATATATATATATATATATATATATATATATATATATATATATATATATATATATATAGCTTTGCTTTTATAGTTAGTGAACAGAGAGCATATTCTATTTTTTCTAAATTCATAAATAGGAAGAATCATAGGAAACATTGAAATTCATGTGGAAAGCAATAATTTTTATTCGCTTTGCCTCTCCACACTCAGTTGCCGTTGAACAAACATCTATGCCTACTATTTGATTATTCTCTGATGCTCCCATGATATATGAAATGTATTTCTGGTAAAGTAGGAGACCTTTCCCACTGCACATGCAATAAATGAGACACAATGTACATCTGTGTTCTTTGCAGAGATTCAGCAACTTAGAAGAAATGGTTTCATTCTCTCAGGGGAATATTTTAAATGGAAACTATGGACTTAGCAGATGGAGAAAGAGAAATCTATAACAAGAAAATTAATTATAAAAGTGTCAACTAAACCCATAAATGTTCTCTCTTGTCTTAACATACGAAAGCAAATGGTTTCTCCAAACACTTGACTTTTCAACCCCTGAGAGAAATTTCCACAGAGGAAAAAAAATATGTGCAATGGCTTTTTCAGTAAAACTTATCCTTTCTCTTCTTACACATTGTAATTTATTAGAAAAAACATGTGGACAAATGATTATGATCCTGACTCTTCTTCTGCCTCTCACATGCATACAGCTCTTGGTCCAAAGCTCACTCATGCTTTGCAGCATGAATATTGACTATGAAGTGTTCTCCTAATTGGGTTGAAGCTTTTAATTTGCTCTGTCATTTACCTCTTCTGGGTACCAGAGGACAGGCATGATGCTTCAGCTACATCCAGATTTTCCCTTTCCTCCAGGCCACATTATGAGATGACTAAAGTTAGTGCTTTAGGCACTGTAACTATCAGAGGCATTGTAACCATCAGAAAGAGATCAAAGCAGTTTTAATTGCTCAGGAGAGTTTTTGCTGTGTCTTGAATTTTTGTCGTAATGTCCCAAGTACAAAAACTGATCAAACAATACATTTTATTTCTCTGGCTCTGGTGCATGGCTGACATTTTTAGAAAAAAATAAAATAAAACTTGCTTTTTAAAAAGCATATTTTATTTTATTTCTCTCTCTCTCTCTCTCTCTCTTTTTTTTTTTTAACCAGTAAAATGAAATATGGGAAATGTGTTCGCAATTGGAGCTGGTGACAGATTGGTGACACTGGAAAGGATTCAGAGCTTGAAAGAGGAAGGGTTAGAGCACAAAGAGAAGTGTCTCATGGAAGTGTTAAACACCCAAAGGTCAAGATTCGGCTGTTGCTCCCAACTGTGAGACTCTGTCTGATGTTTACGTGCCCCAATTAGCCATGGACTATACAAAACATGGTTGGCTTCGAGAAGGAATCCTAAGTCTCCATTCTCTTGAAATATTGCAGGCTATCTGAAAACCTGCTTTGGCTTATAGCATTAACCCCCCCCCTTCCCGCTTTAGTGATCTGCTGCTGTGCTTTGGCTTATAGCACTACTCCCCCCCGCCCCCCGCTTTGGTAATCTGCTGCTGGGGGCTTTGCTAAATACATACACAAAAATTTTTCTTTCATTCTTTCACTTTTTAATCTCCACAAACTGGCTTTGGCCTGTTGGCCTATCAGGAAGCTTTGGAAAAAAGTGTCTGGGATACTGTTTTCCAACTTGAGACTGCACATGGGGGTGACTGCCAGAGTGGATCAGTGTGGTTCACTGTATAGTATTATTTTATTTTATTACATTTCTCATTCTAACCATTGATTCATTGAGATGAAGTTCACAAACTGCCTGTGGCAGTGATTGGACGATTATACAGTTACAGAGTAAATGTCAGTCCAAAAGGTGAAAGGCTTGCTAAAATCCAGTTATATTTTCCTGCCTTTTGAAACAAAGGCAAGGGAATATGATTTCACATTTTCTTGGTGACTCAAGGTTAACTTCAGAATGTCATTGGAATTGTTCTCAATGGCTTTCAGGAATTCTGACACTAGAACAAACTGACAATTCTGTACGGCTACCATTTTGCATTCTAAATTCAGTCTTATTACTGTTTCTTTGTCATGTCAATTGCACGTTCTTATCAGTATATAATCCACATAGCAGCATTCTTCCTAGTACTAACTTTTTGAACTGATTTTCTGTAAAATAAGAAAAAAGAATAACCAAGATTTCGCTTTCCACATTTAAAGAACAAATCCCAGTGAAAGAGATGACAATACAGAAAGCAGGCCTCACTGAACAGCTGCACCTCCTGAACTGTTTACTCTGAGCACATTTTTCCTTGTTGCATATTTCCTTTATTTTATATTTTATGGAGAAGTTATTGCTTTAAAAGCAGTCCTTAGGAAGCGAGGATTTGAATGTGATGTAATTGACCAGCTAGTAACCACACTCTAATTTTGTGAATGGCTCAAGCTGCATTTTGAATGATTCATTATAAAATAAACATTGTTCCATAATTGAAACAAATCATTTTTCCTTTTGAATACAGAGATGGCTTCTTTTGTAAACTGACAGAAAGATAGTGTACTTTGTAGACTATAAAAATGAATTTTAAAAATGAAAGAACTAGGCAAAATAAATTTTATATGTTGCTTCTGGATCTTACAACACACACACATAATATAAAGGTGTAAATGTGTTTTCATTATAATTTATAGAAAATATCACATCACATAATCCAGTAAAGAATTAGATGGTCTTGCAATAAACAAGTTGGGGAATCGATACAACTGAAAGTCTGTGGAGTTTCATAACTGCATGAAGCATAATGAAATGAAAAGAATAATCTATATAACAACAATTTCATATCCACTTTCTCTTGCTGCTATAAAAATGATTATACATTTAATAAGTTAAAAGAATGAAAATATGATTTTTATTTTTTTTATTAATTTATTCTTGTTACATCTCAATTGTTATCCCATCCCTTGTATCCTCCCATTCTTCCCTCCCTTCTATTTTCCCATTATTCCCCTCCCCTATGACTGTTCCTGAGGGGGATTTCCTCCCCCTGTATATGCTCATAGGGTATCAAGTCTCTTCTCGGTAACCTGCTGTCCTTCCTCTGAGTGCCACCAGGTCTCCCCCTCCAGGGGACATGGTCAAATATTCCATGACAAAAACAGATTTTTCTTTTTTATTGTTTTATTTTTACATATATTTTATATTATTGCACATTTATACAATTGATTTCCTTTAGAAAGAAGAATCATGACACAATCAGGAATTATATAAATGTTACATTGTTAGTGTTTTGGCTATTTGTATTTGACAGCCTTGTAGAAGACATCTTTCCTATCTTGATGTGTCTAAATTTCTGAATGTAAATCAATCTCCATCACATATTGTCATTATCAACTTAAAACATCTATCAAGAATATACATCTTACTTGCAGCAGATAGATATGACTCTATAGAAAGATAAGGTCTCCAAAAACCCCAGAAACATGCAGAAAATGGCATTTAAAAATATTTTTATTACTTTAAAGCTTCATTGACAATGAGAGAGGTTAACTCCTGGCAATACCCAGCCTACCTGAAAGAGGATGATGAGCATCAAAGAAGCTCCTTATGGAGATGATTTCAAATGGACAAACTAGTCACTGGAAAAAAAAAAGTCCTCATTTCTACCACAGACAGAATTCTGCCTAAAAAAAGGACAAGCTTGGATACAGGCAGAGTCAATGGCCAAACTCTTTCAAGACAGGTTAAGCAAGTAATCAATAGTTCCTGCCTCACAAATATGTCTGTCAGATATATTGGGCCAGAAGGCTGAAGAAGATGCTCCAATGATATAGAGAGTTTTGAGTGACTATTCGGGTAGAACACTGTCTCTGTCATCTTTTCATCTGAAAATATGATTTTAATCAAATCACACATTGGTCCAAATCTAATATGGCACTCTCAGAAAAATTTAAGGCATGTGCAAAGGTAGATTTTTTTGGAAGGTTATTAATTTGAAGGTTATTACCAGCTGCTTTCAAATTCTGACATCCCATAAACATCCTCTGTCTCAACCTTTATCTTCCATCTTCAAAGCCAGAAATGTTTATTTGAGTCACGACTTAGTATCATTCTGATCTCTTGTTCTTCACTTCTTCCAGTCTCTCCTCTCTCCTCCCTTCTCTCCCCATGCTTTCCTCTTCTAGCCTCCTCTCTTTTTGTAGCCTCTGTGATTATTGAGAACCCTGTATAATCCAGGATAATCTACTTATGTTGATTAAGCATCTATGCAGATTCCACTATGCTGCAGTGTTTTGTTTATTATTGGACATATTCATACATTTCAGGAGTGAGCACACGGGCATTGGGAAAGGCTGGCACCCTGCCTCCGACCGACCCTCAGAAAAAATGATAATGCATAGAAATGCTCCCATATGAGACAGGTCTTGATTCTCATATATTTTTAGCCCATATTCTTCTTTTTTCTCCATTATAGATGAGTGAAAAAATATTTTAAACTATTTCATTTATTTTATAAGATTAAAACACAATTGAACAATTCCCTCATTCCCTGTCCGTTATTCAAGTCTTCCCATACTGCTCTCCTTCCTATCTTTCAAAATTATGACCTCTCTTTTCATTGTTATGTACGTATAGTATATATGTACATGTATGCACATGTACAAATATATTTCTAAATACATAAGTACAACTAGCCAAGTCTGCACAATGGTATTCGTATGCATGCTTTCAGAGCTGACCATTTGGATAACTAGTAGCTCTGTTCTCTCCTGGAAAGACTCCTTTTTCTACGCTAAGCATTTCTTGGTTGTCTTTGATTTGGTTTCTTTGATTTGGGCTTGAAACTCCATGGACCTTTTCCTGTCCACTTTAGTCTTTCTATTGTTATTGTCTCTGCTTAGCTTATGTGTAGGCCATCATGTTGGTGAGGTTTTATGAGTTTAGCTTCTGGCACTCCTGAGAGAGACAATCTTATGCCAAGTTTCCCGATTCTCTGTCTTTCCCAGTCTTTCTGCCCTGTCTTCACAATGTTCAATGAGTTTTAGTTATAGGAGTTTAAAACATCACTCAAAAATTATTTCAAGTACCAACCTTCTTCAGAACCTTGCTACTTGCATCAGAAAAAAATAGTAACTTGCCAATTAATTTTTAAATAAATAAAGACAAATGACAAGCAAATCCAGCCTGTCAGCTCCATGCTCTCTTGACTTTCTTGTTTGAAGAAGTAATCAGTGAGGCAAATTCTGCACATTTCTTGGAGTTCACAGAAGGCATAACCTGGAGCAGAGCTGAAGACATATGATGGCTAGGGTGTGAGGAGCCTGGGCTGACCAGGTGAAGACTTGTTGAAATCAAATTAAAAGTAAAACACTTGCTATGATGCCATATATAAATATGACAAAAACATGATAAAATTTGAGATAGGGTTGTGTGCTTTGGAGAAGTGCACTTCTAACAGTATTTTCATCAACTGTTTTGTTTTCCCCTGAGATAGCATCAGAAAAGAAATAAAATAATATGTTAAAAGAAGTATTACTACAAATAATTTATAATAAGTTATGTGATTCTTAAGGAAGTCTTTCTTCCATTGAAGGGTAAATAATATATTCAGTAAGTACAAAAAATAGTAGGCAGTTTTGTAACAAAGCCTTATGGTGACTTATTTACTTTTATTGGGCTTTGTTACAGAAATAAAGTAACTTTAAAGATAAAACCATATAAAGTTTAAACAATTAGTTTTTCATATCTTTACCTTTAATTTTAATAAATGAGTTGAATTATGTAATAAGAAGGCTTTACTGAAGTATGAGATATGTTCCCATTAAATTAAAACAAAAATGTTATTTTGATAAATAATTATTGCCTAGAATACCTTTAACATTCACATGAAAACCAGTGATTTCCTTCACTAATACTCAATTTTTTCACCAAATATGATTACTTACAGGATATTTCTTCAAATATAACCTTAATTTACTCTTTGTCTAAGGTCAACTATATAAACTTTCACTAATAGAGATAAAAATGTTTCTATTTTATGTCTATGAATTTTTAGAACAAGGTTACAGAAATTGTGTCAAATTAAAAATCTAATTTATTTGTGTGCTAGCATATGTAAAATATTGTTCTAAATACAGATAAATATAAATATTTTTCTTTAAGATTCATAAAATATAAATGCTAGTAATATACACTTTTTAAAAAGATTTTTGATCATACATTAAATAATTAATTTAAAGACTTAATAACCTTGATTGTGTATAGCAGGGTTTTAGGAAGCTCACAAATCCAGTAAGAATACATTCCACCAATTTATAATAATTATCGGGAACCAAAATAAAAGATGAAATCAGTGTACTATGAAGGATAAGTGTGAGCCAGGCTAGAAGCTCTTGATCAAAATACCAAATACCGCTATGCTAATAATTGTAGACTGAGATGAAAGTAGACTTTTTGACAGTGCCCATACATTAAAACACATCCATAGTGCTTACCTTATTGTAGGAACAACTTTAATGTCTGGACTTTATCTCTGATTTCATTGTCAGAAGGACCACTTTGTAGTTACTATATTAGTATAGCGGGTGGACATGGAGAAAAGTGGGGCCCAAAAAGCTAAACTAAACAGTCCAAGTCCCTCAAGTATTAAGTGAGTAAATGAGAGATATGCTTAATATGGTTTAACTGCCAAAGCTTGAGTTTCCAGTATGTCTACTGACTTTGCGAGACATTTCCGCTTCTATATGGCTCCATGCTATGCTGTGCAAGAGGGCTGATATGTGCTTGTTAGCAATTCTCTTCTTAAATTTAAAAGAGAAATGCAAAGTAGTAAATATTTACCAAGCATCGAGTACAGTACACGGTGAAGTGGAAAAGAGAAGGCTAACACATTGCTCACCTCAGAGCTCCTGTTTGGTAATAATTTGTCCATTGATTAGTGAGCACACTGCTCAATGCATTGGATGAAAAACACCTTGAAAATTAGCTGCCATGCACTTTAAGAGACAAAATAGTGAGAAAAGCATAGATCTTTTGCTTACAACACAGAAAAGTTCACTGGATAGACACTGTATCTGATTACCTCTAGGTCATTAACTGCGACACATTCAGGATATTTCTAAAGGGGGTGTTGGTTCTGTGCCGTGCTGAGTCCCTAATCAAGGGATGCTACGAATTAGATTTCATATGAACCTTGGATGAAAAGGACATAAATGCATCCCAAATATATTTTCAAATTTGAAATATGAGCCCAGTTTTATCAGCTCCTGACAGCTTAATACACCTAAAATAATGGGGTACATTTTCCAAGCAGTATGCTTTGATTTTAGTCATCTGGTTTACATTTCTTTAATAGAAGTTGCCCAGTGAAATCCCTACAAAACACTCTAAACACTTACCTGACTATGTCAACCAAAAGGATGAGACATTAATCGAACCAAAGGAGAAAAAGATCCAATTAACCTTATCTCAAAGGATGATTTCCACTTTTGCTTGATTTCTGTGTTTTTGTGCTTTATTGAAATTTCATAACTAGCAATTTTATAAGATTTTAAATTTTAATCATATACTGTATGTGTCACGCTTCAAAAACCAATGTATCTCATGATCGTACTAAAAAACACGGATCAATTACCCTATCAATCTCCCATCTTTAGCAGCTGAGCATTCCAATTAGACATAATCATATTAATTACATTCAAATCAAACATCCGGTAGCAAAATTTCAGAGAGTTTTACCTCATCAGGTGACCTCTTTCTCTCACATTATTAACAACTTATCACAGAAGAAATATGTCCATGTGCATTGCATTTTAAAAATGGATCACATTTCTAAACTAATGAGTCATAAAATCATTCCCAGCTATTGATCTTTGAGGGTAAGTGCTGGTGGCTTCTTTACTTCACTCTTGGTTTGATACTATCAATTTAAAATCTACCTGGTATGGGAGTTTTACATATACTACATAATTCCCTGGGGTCTGTCAAGTCTTTTAAATTGTCACTGACATGTACAATTCTAAGTGCCACAATATGAAATAACATTCAGCAGGAATTCTCTGAGCCTCCCTTAACTACTGAGTCCAGTGCAGAGTCCTGTCAAAACCAAGGTTAACAATAGAACCGAAAGTTCCTCTTTGCCATGTAATTGTTGTAAATCTGACTGTTACAAAGGATCTGTCCACATGCCAGTGCTCAGAGCAAACAGAGGGAAGACAAAGATGTGGGCATCAGAGGAGAGATGCCTTTCCAAAATTCTCCATCACAAGGGAGTACAAGCTTTCTAAATTTATTCATACACACAAGTAAATGGTCTGTCCTTTGTGCTTTGGTTGCATTCCCTATTGATGATATGAACATGGTTTCAAATTTAAATTCAGGAGCCCTTTCAATGACTGTGCTTTGAAAATAAGTGAAAAAGGATTGCTTAGTTACTAAAAATTAAAGTGATTATAGGTCATGTTAAAGGTTAGCATGCACATTTATGGCAACAAAAATAAGATAAGTGTTATAACTCCGTAGGAACATGAAGGAAGCCATTAAAAGCTTCCAGTCTTTGGCCACAAGGTAGTAAGGATCAATCTAATTCTACAAAAATGTGTTGAGGACTAACCAGATGTAATTTGCCCTGAGCAGTAAATTGTATAAAGCAATACATTAAGATCCTTATGAATAATCGTTATCGGTATTTTATACCATTCTTTTGGAAGCCGTGCAGAAATGTTGAGGTGAGGCTTGTAAGGGCCATATGATTTAGAATAAATGTGAATGAAAAATATCTACAAAGGAAACAGCTGACTGTAGGGAGCAGTAAGAGAAAATCACAGTGCTGTCTCTAAGTAATATGGACTTATTCAGAAAGCTAGTAATATTTCCCAGGATCTATATTTTAAGCATATTAACCCACATTTCCAAAGTGAACTACAATTGAGTGATTTACAAGGCTCTGGCCTTTACCTGATCTTTAGCCAAACAGCCTTGATTCCCACAAAATAGACTTAGATCAAAAAATTGTTCCTAATCATCTAACTGCTGTAAGAACTAATAGTTATTTTCAATACTGAAGATGTAACTACTGCTATGTCTAATATAATTATGTTTAAAATTGTTGTGTTTACATATTTAGGAACACACACACAGACACACAAAACCAGTTTTAAAATAAAACCATGAAATGAGTCTGAGAGAGTGCAAGTAGGTTGCACAAGAGAGGTTTGAGGGAGGAAATGGTGGGAAGGAATGGTGTAATTACATTTTAATTTCCAATAAAACTGTTTAAAATTATTGTAGTTATGTCTGTGTTACTGAAGTCATTAATTTTGTTGAACTGATGAATCGTGAAAAGAGAACTGAGCAGAAGCAGACCTCTCTCCTTCTGTTTTCTTCCCGCAAATATTGTCACCAGCCACTTTCTGATGCCAAGGCTCCCTCACCATGATGAGTTGGATGCTCAGAATGTGAGCCAGCCAAAATAAACCCTCCTGGAGTGTCTGTTGTTAGGGGGTTTTGCTAGAGCAATTGGTAAGTAAAAGCCTTCCTCATCTGTAACTTTACTCAACTCTCATTTTCCTGCCTTGTATAAAAAGTGACAATTTCAACACAGAAGTACAAAGCACTATGGCTGGTATCTATTGTTACTACATATTGAAAAATTGAGAAAGTAAATCTATCAAAGTAGCTAAGTGATGAAAATCAAATGTGCTCCACTGTCACTTTACTCATTCTTCATAGAAATCTTTCAGCAGGTGTCAGTAAAGTCATAATCAGCATTCATTTATCAGAGCTGTCCTTACTGGCTCCTTTCACAGTTGTTATGCTGTGTGTACATCATACTGAAAACAGTAAGTTAGGACTATATTAGATAAAAGATTAGAGCCATTATTTTAGAATGATAACTTAATTTTCCCACCTATCTATTTTATGAGCGCATAATGTAAACATAGAACCATTTATACTTACTATTTCTATATATATCTACATATAATGTGTACATTGAGTACTGTTAGTTATAACCATTGTGCTGATGTGCTTTATAATTAAAGAAAGCATATTTGACAATAAGAATTTTCATTGTAATTAGAGAAAATAAATAAGAAAATGCATGTTATCATATATTGACTATTGACAGTCCATAATGGACTCTGTGTATACTATCTATTAATGTTCCATTTGCTTGAAGAAATACAGTTTTATAGTTAAGTCATTAAAATATGTAAATTTAATTATGTTGCATGTGACCTGTGATATTTAAAAAAATAGAAAATTAAAGGAGAGTTTGGAGCAGAGTCAAGCAGTAAGTATTGACAATTAACCATAAAACTTGAGAATTGTAACATTTCAAGGAGATGGCATTGAATTCCTGGGTAAGGCATTTGTTCCCAGACAGAAAGCAGAAGTGAACAACCTCAACCCCCACCCATGACCCAGGCCAAGACCTATTACTTCTGACCAATTAGTACAGTAAAGCTTATAGGAGGTTGCATGTGTAATTAAAGCCCCTTTTCAGCTGGCTTCAAGTTACTGTTAGAATGCTATTCTATCTACACTTTAAGTGCTAGAGCTAATCATGTAAACCCATGAAAATGGTGTGGACATAGAAGACCGGAAGCAGCAGAAATGCAGTATTTTATTACTAGCTTTGAAGAAGCCACCAGGACTCCTTCAGTGGCCAGGATATAGATCCTGCCAACAACCTAAAGATTTTGAAATCAGGCTCTTGCCAGTAAAAATTATAGACAAACACACAGCCGGTTGTGTGCAACAGTGAGGCCTCCAGCCTAAGAGTCAGCTGTTCTGTATCCAGACTGCTTCTAAATAACCCCGTGAGTTATAAGCATCACTTCTTTTTAGGCCCCTAAAATTTCCATAATGCTTATACAACAAATAATCAGACTCATAAATATTAATTATTATAACCAAAACCTCAGATGGCACTAGAGTTGGGCTAAGACCTGATTCCATGTAAATTAGAAAAAAAAAAAAAAAGGTCTTTCTTAAAAGAGAGATGTAGTCTTGTGGATTGAGGTTTGAGAGAACATTTTCTTCCCTCTGAATGACTGCACCCCTATGCCCGGAAACCTGGCTTTTTAGTGCAGATCCTATTTATTCCCTCTCGGGCCCTCAACAGCCATGAGCAATGACCTTGCATGGGGTTTCAGCAGACTAAGAAAGACCAGCAAAACAGAAGCAGACTGAAACTGCATTTCAAGAGTGTGGCTGCGAAGGCAACAGAAGCATACAGTGGCAGAGCAGTGAAATACAGGCAGAGTACCCAAGAACACTGTAGGGCTGTGCCATCACACCCTAGGCAGATTTACTGTGTAACCTCAGAAGGGCTCTGGATACTGTCACACACTGTTGCTTTGCTGGGCATCTGAGAAATTTTAAGTTCCCGTTTGAAGGCGATAATATCTAGACCAAGAAAGTACTCAGGTTTTTATACATCTGAACTTTGCTCTGAAGATGCAGACCCTGAAGTACGATGCTTACGCTGCCTTCATTTTCAAATGAACAGAAGCAACTCATTACAAAGGTAAGGGGAGCCAAGAGAACAGATAAATCAGAGAGATGGTTTAAATTCTGCATGGTACAATGAATTACAGTGCCACTACTGAAGATGTAGTCACTGGGAGGGAGAGCTATGCCCAGGATATCAAATGCCTGTCTCAATGTGAAATTGAGCAAGGTCAAAAGGAAAAGGAAAAGGTAGATGCTGAGTAACTAATAACACACACACAAACACATACACACACACACATATGCCAACACATGAACACACACCAACACACACTAACACAGCTCATCTTACACATAAACACAATCATCATCATCATCATCATCATTCACACCAACACACATGTATCTCCAAACATATACATACACACATATATATATATATACATATATATATACACACACTAGCACACTCCATCACATACACACACTCATATTGTCATCCACATCAACCTATGTATTCCTAAACACACACACAAACACACACACTCACACACACAGTTTTTTTGTGCAGATCATTAAGGTCATGACCCACAATTATCTGTAGATAGTCATTTCTTTAAGAGGACTTAGAACAAATGGTTATACTTTCAAATAGTATAGTGTGGTGGTTTGGATGAGAAATGTCTCCTATAGTCTCATATATTTGAACCTTAGTCCTTTGTACGACTCTGCTCTTTAAGATAGAAGTCTGGCCTTCTCTGGAGAGCTGGTGTGCTCTTGCTCTATGAACAATTGACTCCCTTTCTCAGTCGGCCTCTCACCCCACCTGATCTGGTTACCCCAGATTTTGTAAGGGGCATCACATAGTCCTAAAAGAAAATACAGACCTGACCTTTCCTGATAAGCAGAGGCAATTCCAGGAAGTACAGCACCTTGTGCTGAGATCAACAAATGGCCTTCAATTATGCCGCAGTGCCATCCTCTCACACATAGAATAATTAAGTACTGTTCCCCTTCCTGTGATAAAGGCTCCTGTTACTGAGGCAAGACGTCACTGCATGTAGATGAGGTATCCTGGCACCCAGAGCCTTAGTGAATTAAGCACATCACCCTCACAGCCCAGGGCTTATAAATTCCTGATTCACAAGTAAAGTTGACTTGTCTGAGACTTCATTTACTCTGGTGGGAACCACAGCTGGATGCCCGATGTTGAGGCAGGAATGGCAGAACTGCCTTTGCAGTCTCTTGGGCCTGCCCATCTCCTGCCCATAGCTTGGCGCTGACCCCTGGGGAAGTACTGGCTGGATCTGTGTCTCCCCATGCACCATCCCTTCCTCTGCCCACCCTTCAGGGCATGGCAGATGAATCAAAGAACTAATAGTGACACCAGGCATGGGAACTCACTTCCTACCTCCCCTGCATAGGCTGGGAACCTGACTCTGTCCCCAAGCAACAAGCCTCAACCCTAAAACTCTCTAGCCACCCCTGAGAGAGCAAATGATCCTCTGATCATGAGGCCCATCCATTCCCTTCTGGAAGCAAGCAGCAGCTGGACCAACCTCCAGAGACCCAGACCCAGACGTGGAACCACAGTGCTTGGTAGGTGGTATGGTTTGAGGAGTTTACTGAACCCTAAGAGGTGGAGCCATTTGAAGGCAGTACATCAATTTGGGAGTTTGGGAGTTTATAGCTTTGCCGCATCCATCTTCATTCTCTCCCTCATCTATGTGGATAAAGATGTGATCCTGCAGTTCCCTACTGCCAACGTGTCTATGGCTTGCTATCACGCTGCCTTCCTTGATGGACTCTTTTCCTTTAGAATCATAAGTGTAAGAAAACTATTCCTTCCATCAGTCTCCTTTGGTCAGTTTTTACCACAGCAGCAACAACTACAAAAAAAAAAAGTAGTTAATATACCTAGGAAGATGCAATGTTGCCAGCTTCACATCACTCATGTTAACTTCAGGCAGAAGAGCATTAGAGTAAGTGGCAGTTTCATCCGACACACTGGGTCCTACTCTATCACCAGTGGATGCCTTCACGTACTTCAGTTTTTATTATCAGCATGTGCAATGCATTCTGAATAGGACAGGACGCGCCCTGGCTATCAAATGAACTTGTCTACCCTGTTTTATTTGTAATGCTAAATTACTTGAGAACAGAAATGACTGTCTGCTACACTCTTCATGTTGTGATGACCAGAAGAAAGTCATGAATAAATGTGGGCTCAATGTTATTAATTGTGATGGTGATCCTGGTGATATTTTCATTTTTTTTAAAAGAAAAATTCAGATTTTTAATGTTTTTATCTTTGAGTTACTTTAAATTTTAATAAATTCAGTATCTTGTTATAAATGTCTATCATAATAAAAACAAGATAGCATCATCTATTAGCTCTATTAATCACTTCAGAAACACTATGGCTATAGTGGCTCATACCTGTAATCTCAGCATTTAGGGGACTGAAAAGGGAAAAGTTTAATGCCAGTCTGTGCTATATGGAAATTCCAGGACAATAATATTTTTCCTCATATAATAACACCATTTTCACCACTAATTTAAAATACATAAAATTTTAAGTATGATTTTTATTTATTTTAATTCTCTCTATTTTCTCTGTGTGTGATATTTTCATTTTTAATAACTTCTATTTGGAAATACTTTCTCAAACTTGCATGCCTCTCTCAGTACATGGAGTCAGCCTTATTTCTGTGGTTAGCCTTTGTCCTCGGCCAGGTTTTGGCATTTACTTGGCAAAAGATGAGTCTAAAGAAATCATTGATGTAGGCAAGGCCCTTTAGAGTATGGGGAAGAGCTATCTTGTATTATTTTCTTGTTCCTCTTCTTTCTTTCTCTCTTTCTTCCTTCCTTCTTTCCATTCTTTCTTTTTTACTTTCTTCATTCTTGCTTGCTTGCTTTTTGGTTGGTTTGTTTCTCTCCTGAAAGGAAGTGCAAACTTAGAATATTGCAACAAGTAATAGTTTGCTTAAGTAAGGAAATGGAATAAAACCCACCTAAAATTGTTCTCCCTGTTATTGCCTTCTGAGATCTGAGGGAAAGGTCCATGATAAAAAGAACCTGAGCAGATACTTAATATTATTTCTCTTTGTCTTCCCTGCTTCTTATCAACTTCTATCAACTTCAGTCCAGAAACGAGTGAATGAGAACAAAGCCAAAAAATCTGTGTTTAGCAAAAGTCATTATGTTGGGTGCATGGAGGTCTTGCATTCGGCCTGATATAAACAAAGAGTATGGGCAGCTTGTAATTCAGGGTTTTTTTTTTTTTAACTAAAATGTGTTTTCAGACTAATTACCAATGTGTAATAAAAGAGAAATTGAATACATTTGAAGAAACATCCATCCATTAAGTCGTTAAAGAAGAACTGAACAAGCCGTTTGCCTTACTCATAGTGAGCTGAGATATTGTTTACTGTGTTGTTATGAAGACAGTTGTGCGATAAATATCCGCCTCTTTTTATGGACACGTTAATTAGAGCCAAAGGCATTTACAGTTCACACTATTGCAACCCATGCTGCATACCATTGCGTTTAGAAATCTCTGTGCCACTGATACTCACTCTTTTCAGTAGTCACAGCTTTGGCCATTCATTCTTTACCGAGAGTACGGTGGTAGGCTGGAACTCAACAGAAGCCAGTTGCCAACAATTTGCAACACTCAATACCAAAAGGGAGAGTTGACTTACCCTTTGTATGACTGTCTACATGTAGTAAAGCAGTTTTCCTCTTTAACAAATCTCTTGTTTAAAACCATAAAGATTGAGATCTTTCTTGCCAGTGGATACCCTTTCCCAGAAAAACTCAGAATTGCCACTGTGCTGTTTTATTTCTCACATGGGACATTAGAGACCCCAGACGTGGCCTTTCTTTCTAGTATCAAAGAAGATGGAAGGTAGCTAGAACTAAACTCAAATAATGGCTTTCTTTTGGCCTTTTTCACTAATGATTTCATTCTTGTCATATACTACCCCCAGATAATATACATATATGTATATACATACATACACATATATACTGGCCTAGACTATTTTTATAAGCAGCACATTTTTCTTCACATTTGCTTTTCTGTCACTAGTAACAATGGTAACATGTTAAGTCAAAAAGCCAGATTCTTATGTTTAATCTCAAGATGCTTAAATTCTGACAATTTTCAATGTAAGAGATGAGTTATAAACTTTCCTTTGGGTTTTCAAGTGCCTAATTAGTTCTCTGTTCATTTTGTAATTAGCAGCAAAAAGAGTCTCTCTTGTGAAAAAATTTCTTTAGTTAGGGATGATATCATTAGCAACGTAACTTTAAAGGGTATTGTGCCCTTGGCCAAGTTGTGTCCACTTGATGAAATAACAAGGATTCTATATTCACAAGCATGTGTGCAGTATGCTGACTTGTGTAGGCTCACTTAATTAGGTAGTTATCAGAGTTTGCAAAAGTAGAACTGATGTGGGCCTAGACAACAGAAGCTTCCCGTAAGTCCTTCTGTGAATCTCAAGAGGGGTATGGCTTTTCTAGCCATGGGTAAGGCCTAGATTGTACTGCAAACAAAGAGGATCCTGCTCCTGAGCAAACTCTGTCAGCACTTGGACCCCTACAAGATATTTTTTCATGCTACTGCTCAAGTATAGATGTAATGGTCCTTGAGAAGTTGGCTGTGATGTAGGAGACCCTTGACCTTGAGATTGGGGGTGTTATTCTATTACTTACATAACATACTCCATGTTGTTACAATGTAGGGTTTCTTTTTTGCCAACTCTTGTATAACGCAGCCTTTCTCCTAGACAAGAAGTTATCAGTGGTGAACACCAGATCAGCTGCAGAGGGCAGAGCTGGTGCCACATTTTGACAGTTTTGACTCGAGATCAGATGCGTCTTTCTGACTGAGCAAGGTGAACCATGGGAACGTGGATTAAAATGTTCTCCCTCACTGAGCCCTGCCCTAATCTGTCAAGACAGAGGACAAAGTCTGTGGCCATGAAGAGAAATCATTGTGACATACCAATAGCTTTCTGGAGGCTATTTATCTCCTTGGCATCTGCCATCCATCAATACTCCCTCAAAACCCCAGTTTTTAAACCTTATACTACTTTCAACAGATTCTAGTTGCTCGGAAGAGTAAGGAAGTGTGCGTTGCTACTTGTCTTCTAATCAAGTGTTTGACTTAATCATTGTTGCATCTTTTTTTTTTTTTTTCTCTTCTATAGTGCTCTGGAAAAAACCATAAGGAAGAGACTCTTTACTATGTGTGGATATTGTTTACCAGACAAACCTGGGATTGGCACTTTGCTGTTTTACTCTCACATGGGACACTAGGATTTCTAGACATCGCTTCTTTTTCCCGTATCAGTGAAGATAGAGATCAATAAGAACAATGTCTAAAATAACTACTTTTTGTCCCTTTTCACTAGTGATTGTGTGTGTATGTGAGTGTGTGTGTGTATAAATACATATACATATATCCTGAGCAAGACCAGGATACTCTGCTGATACCACAGATATTAAGTGACAACAGTATATGCAAACATCTGTACATTTATATGTGTGCTTGTATACATGTTTGTATACATGTATATGTGCTTGTATACATGTTTGTATACATGCATAACTATCTATAATCATTCATTTGAAGCATATCATAAAATAATATACATATAGCTGACATTTGAATATTAACATGTAGTTGATATTCACATATAGATGTGTGAATATAAACATACATATATTTTCATGGATGCATTTACATAAATATTGAATATTATTTATAGTCTTATATCTATGAATATAGATATGTATATAAGAATGCATACAAGCAACAGTAACTCTCTTTGCATGTGTCTATATAAATGCCTGCACATTCATACACAAGCACAAACACACACATCTTTACATAAATGTTGGTAAAGCTTTAGATGATATAATACGTAGTTTACTAGAATCTCCAAGGCTATTATACAAATATTTTTCAGATTGTTTCAATTTTTCCTTCTATGTCTATTTTTAAAATGTCTAATAGTTTGTGTTTGTCATAACTGAACAGTAGGGGTTTTTCATTAATTACAAGTGTTCTGTTGAGCCTGGTACAATGCACATAACAGAAATTAATTTTAAAATGTCTGTTTCCAGTGGTCAGTTGTGTCCAGATAGAAGATTTGCCCCTTATGTGTTTTTTTACAGACAGTAGTCATTGTAAAATGCCCTTCTTTACCCCTGGCTACCTACAGTTCAACTTTAAGGCTGACCACCCTGTGTTCATAAAGTATAATTTGTCTACAGATGAAAATCAATTATGTCAGGAAATGGTTTGTTTTTGCAATTATTATATCAAAACCACTGCGGGAGATTGGGATTGACTTTGTGTCAAACAAGCATTGACTTGGCCAGTGATATAGATGGACACAGATCTGGCTTTCACCAAAGCACTCGGAGGAGACCATCTCGGGGATACATAGTAATCACCAGGAAAGGGTGAAAATCCAGCTACCTACTTGGTGCATTCCTAAGGATAACTCTTTTCTTTTGACAATAATGTTAAATTATTATGTGAGTTCAACTGAAAACATTTTTTTTCTAGTGAGACTTTAACAATTACTTGATTGAAGATCTGAGCTGTAGGTAGCTGTAATTTTGCAGACTCGTTATATTATTTCTGGCTTCCTTAAGTGTTGACTCATTTTGTACTGTCTGAGAGCTGAAAAGGAATCTTTGGGGGAAGGCTAAAAATATCTTCATGTTTTCCTTCTATTGCATCAATTTTATGTCTCTGATATACGCTTGGAATCATAGTCTGTGCACGCAAGGAATTTAAAAACTCTAAAAAAAAAAAAAAAAAAAAAAGAAGAAGAAGAAGAAATTCCTTTTCTTTTTTAGTGCCATCATACTTTGTATCAATTGATAATATACAGGAAACTTTGTATCAATTGATAATATACAGGAATACGTTTAATATTCGATCATTTCCCAAAACTAATTTGACTGTGGAATGGGGTTTAATTTGCATGGTGAGAAAAAGTCTCACATCAGACAGCATAGCATCCCCCTTTCACGGGAGTTTCAAGGTGATGTAGCTTAAAGCCTTAAAGGTAATTATAAGGAACTTGCTTGAGGTGACAAAGTAGTTTTCACAATCCCAGATTATCAATAGCTTTTAAATTATACTTCTTCCCACCATAGGAGACTGGGTGCTTTATGCTAAACAGTTTAAAGACCTGCTGTTTGGTTCTAAAAATTAATTACCATTTTAATCAATACTTTCAGCCTACTTATATTGCAGTCTCTGAAACTTCATCCACCATTCAACCACCTCTGAAACAAAATTGAACTTTTAAGACCTTTTTTTTTTTTTTTTTTGTCATGAAATCAAAGAGAATCAACTGAGAAATGCATAAACATGGATTGGATCACTTGTTTTCTTTACTCAATTGATATTTTGTGACATTTACTTATGTATATTTTTAATTTCAGGCACATTACAGTTTGTTTTGTTGTGTTTGAGGTGAGATTCAGACAGAAGAGAAATAATAATCTAAGAAAGGGTGAATGTTCAAAGATTTTAGTAAACTGGGAAACAGGAAAGAAAATTTAAAAAATAAGAAGCAAATATATTTTATGTAAGATCACTTTTTATAAAATTTCTGGTTTTCTTCTCCAAGTACCAAGATTGTTTAATTATACACACAGATATGCAAATATCTATCAGAATAATCTTGAATATTATATATAACACATATGCATAGATATTAACCAAATGTAATAAATTCATATAATATTTAATAGCTAAAGGCAGAGGTTATCAAAACTTTTAACTATATTATTTTAGACAAATCTGATGACTAATTATTTTGACATAAATTTAGCTTTTTTTTTTTTTTTTAAACCAAAGCTGGTATTGTTCACACGGTGCTAAACATCCATATGGAAAGTGAACATTTTAGTCACATACCCAGATGTTTGACTACATTAAATCAAACCAATCTTTACTTTGGATTCTCATTTTGTCAAGAAGATGAGATTTTTCATCTCATGAAATCTATTCTTAGCACCAATTCTTTATTCAGAGCCAAATTGTGATCTAGTAAGTCAGATGCGTATGCCTGTAGACTATGATCAAGCGAATCACGGCATCTAGTGCTTGGAGAGACTTGGTATATGTATGTCTCAGCACAGTCATTTAACAGAAGAGAAAGATGATTACCCCCCCCCCCCCAGTCACAAAGCAACATGCAGAGTATCACACAGCTTTTAAAAAACATCCAGTCACCTACTTGTTTAGTAGTCTACCATGTCCACCGTATCAGCAAGTTTATTGTCTATTTATCACTATTTGCTGAATCACAGAATTCACAATCAATTTTAACCCAAAAATGGCCAAATCATTATTTTCAGGTTTCAAAAGGAGAAAGGAATGCTGTAGAATTTCTAAAACATTGGATGCAACATTTTCAATTTAGGAGTTAATGTGGGTCTTAATTTCTGATGGCTTTCACTTTTCTAGGCTTTAACTCCTCATCTATAAATTGGAGATACTTTTGAGGAAGATGGTTTGAGATATCCACATATTATGAGGGTACCACATTTGAAAAAGATAGACTAGAATAGATACAAAAAATTGGAACACATTAGATTATATATATGCAAATTGTAGGCAAAAATAATTTCCTCATGTGTGCACTGTATAGTAATTATTCTGCTTGAGCCAGGAAGACTATTAAAGCCATGGGTATCAAGATAATTTTCTCATTTTATTATGTGGGGAACCCACAATTTATAACCATTGTTAGTTTGATTTAAATAAGATAAGGCTGGAATAAGAGATGAGAAGGCAGAGATCTCTAAAAGATTCATGCTTAAATATTAAATATTTAAAAGACAAAAAAATCTATGACAGCTAAAGAACAATTATGGAGGTTGATTCTGAATTTATGTATGATTGTTAGTGGATGATAAATTAAATGTTAGAGATCCTTGTGCTTTAAAGTGCCCTGAGTCAGGACACAGTCAGAACTAAAACGTATGGTTGAACAAGGCAATTATTATCCAAGGAAGATAAAATAGCTACAGAATCTTTGATAAGCATGCAATATCATGTCCAGTTTCAGAGAAAACAATCATTTTACCAGTATAATGGCATCTCTTAAAAATGAAAGAAAAGAAGAAAACATGATGTTTTATAATCAATAAGATATGAATGGCTGACTGTCGGATACTGGAGGCATGTACAGAAACATGGAACCTGAAGGCATGACTGAGCTTGGCTGCTGGATGCCTTTGCTCATCACTGTAAGTCCTGGAGGAGGGTGACGATCTCAATGGTTACAGAGGACAGAGAAGCTGAAGCAAAGGGACACCAGCCATTTCCAAAAACTTTCTTGAGTCTTTAAGGAATCTGAAAAAGCCATTTTCCCTGAATCACAAAAATTATGAAAACCAATGCTATCATTGAATAAAGGAAATGAAAGACCCTCAATACTGATCTTTAATTTGTAGCAATAGTGTCATCAAATCCCCCCTTTTTTCATTAAAATACACTTGCAAAAAATAAAATCATTTTCCTTATAATAAAACCAAAAATTTGCAACCATGCATGTCTGCATGTGAATATTACTAGCTAACAGAATTATGATGCAGAAAGATACTGCCTTTAAGAAAGAGTCATCCTGGATACAATCCAAAGTAAGAGGATAAGTATTTTGATTGACTATTGATTCTTTTAAAGTTTTATAAGATGAGAAGTGAACAATAAGATACTTAATGCTTCAAAACATAACTAGCTAACACATGTTTAAATGAGAAAAAATTATATTCTTTATAAATGTTATATTTAGAGAAATTGGCATTTAATCCCTTGAGGTAGTGGAGTGATGGGAGACAAGCAACATCTTGGTTTTTGCTATTGCTCTACCACATGTACTTTCCTTGTGCTTATTACTCTAACTTGCTGGAGCAGCTACAGTGAAAGTTTGTTTCAAAGTGAGAAATGAATATTTGATGATGAGCATTTTATATGTAAATGACGTAGAAAGGTGATTGGAGTTAAAGAAACAGCCCATGATAAAACAGGCTCTCTCTGTAACATATGCTATTTCTTTTGCCAAATTTCTAGCTGTACTGGCATAGATCAAACGCTGAAACTGCAAAATAGAACTCTAAGCACGTAAGCGACACAGTGCATGGTGAGTGGCCAGTGAATGCTACGCTGGATAAAATTTAAAAAAAAAATAGAAATTTCACAAAAATCAATACCTTTGAAGTTTTTTTCTCACAGATGTTTCATTTCATTAGTGTTTCGTAATACACTTTTTTTTTATTTGGAGATCATGAACACACTATTGCAAGATCTTGGGTTTTAATCCTCTGTCATTTGAGGTTTAAATAATTGTGTCTACAGCTAAGTTTCCTTTGCCTTAGTGTGTGAAAATCAGTGACGTTTATTTGGCTAGGGAGCATTTTCAGCTAGTATCCGTGTGTTTTACAACAAATTGTCACTTTCTTTGATTAAGAGTGTCCAAAATCATCTCATTGTCATCACTTTTCTGAAGTTGCTGTTTTTACTTAAATTAAACTGTCTGCTTTTCCTGCAGTGACCATGCCATTTTGTAAATAAATCCCTCCCTTTAGGTAGAAATGAATAACTACAGGCAGACATAATAGAACACACCCTCCGATTCTTCTGATAGATGTGGAATCACAGTTAATTAGAGAATACAACATTGTACAAAATAATAAAAAAAACAGCTTATTGTTGAATAAATGTTGGTAGTTCTTTTTACTTTTAAGACCTTATTTCTCTCGGTGCTGTATTTCTTTATCTTCAGATTGCTTCTCCAAGAATAAAATGCAATCCAGATTTAATGTAGCTCTCAATGTGTGACTAAATTTATCTAATTTTAAAAAATGCACAATTTTGGCAAAAATATTTCTAACTTTTTAGTCACACTTTCTACATGGATTATATTTCTATCCATCTAAAATTGTGACTGAGTCTGTACAGATTAAATCAAATATAGAAGAGAATAATTGCTGTATTAGTATTTATATCTAATGAAATTCCTTGCATGACTCACTTTCTTTGCAGAAGCAGATTTGGAAGTGTAAGGAGCAAGATATATGTCCAATTCCTCCTCTTCATAGCACATTCTGTATACATATATACATATATGTCTCATACATTTATGCTAATTGTCAAAGAAAATCTGGAATTTAATTTAAAGCACAGGAAAATTCAAACTCATCTACACTTTTAGATTACATATTCGTAGATGCAACCGCCATCTTATTATTGGATTAAGGCCATTTCATAAAAATACTTTATTAAAAAGACTTTAGAGTGAGATTAATTGAAATTTAAATTGTCATTTTCTGAAGTATTCCATCCCTCAAGCAAAATTACATCTTTTCAAAATTAAAATAAAAGATGTAAGCCCTTTCAAATCTCTTAACTAGCGCTAACCTTCATTTCACTTTTAATTGTCTCAGTCCATCGTGAAATTAAGCATATTGTGTAAATTATCAGTTAGTTTAAATTACTGAAAAGGACTGTGTGTGCAACACTCTTTCAGAAGGTGTATAGTAGCTAGAGACATAGCTTAGTAGCGGAAAGCAAAACACAGTAAACTTGCCAATGGTGATGTGATAACCTTCTATCTCCTCAACTCTGTCTTTCTTATGCCACTCACTCACCCAATCTCAGAAATGTGGATGGGCTCTAGATGCAACTGTTCATGCACAACCATTTTATTCACCTTTATTCTTATTAATTGCCTTGATGACTACAGAATCAGGCAGTCACTTCAATCCTTCCCCAGGCATGACGCTTTTGGAAATCTAATCTGCTCTGAGTGCCTTTCTGCTTACGACACACCGCTAGTTTTCTCTTTAGAGTAAATCAGAGACCTTCTGTGTGTTGATGGTCTCTGAAACTGTTGTAGATTTGGGCCTTCAGCAGACTCCTTTCTTCTGCTACTCTTCAGTCCAGACTGTGGCTCCTGAACCCTCACAGTTATTCCTTCCTTGTCCACATATCACTATTTAGTTGGAACATTGCTTGACTATTTAATCTTCAAAAGTTTAGCAAGTAATTCAGATAATTACGTTATACTTTAGCATATATATGTGTGTATATATATATACACAATTTTAAAGGATTAAATGATAAATAAATAAAATAAGCCTTCCCTGTGTGTAAGTTTAATTGGAATTGGATGGGAATCAAGATCAGGAGTGGCTGCACATCTTCTAATTAATTACAAGATTCAGTGTTTGAACTGTTCGCCATGTTCAGGTCAATTGTACTTTCTTGCCCACTCTATTCTTGTTAGGAAATCAAAGCAGCTGACACGTGTTCATTCTAGATGGTAATTGCAGTATTACAACAGTGTGTGTGATGGTATGTAGGAAGGTATATCTGGCCTTACAAGTTGATCCTTCTCATTTATTGACATGCAACATGATTGAATATTAATATTTTAAGGAAAGTGTGTCTCATATTAACAAAATATACTTTGGCAATCCAGAAAAGCACATATCCTTTCCAAGTCTGCAACACTTGGCCTTCCCAGGTGTACCTGTCATTTGAGAAGCATGAGTCAGCATTCATTGTAAATGAGGATGCCGTGTTACTAGCAGCATTACTAAATTCTCTCAAACGTTTTTACTCTATGAACATTTCCTGGGTGTCGCACAAGGAAAGACCTACAAATACAGCAGTAACAGGATAATCCATAATGTCAAAATACTTAGCACAAATGAAAACATCTTTAATGAACAGAAGACATCATAAGTGTTATAGCATTTTAAATGTTGATAGCAATAAACTACATATCTGCTATAAATATTACAGTAACAGAGTGATCTCTATTAGGAATACACACATAAGCTTAGCCTCTTGCTCCATGAGAGCATTTGCATATGTTAACTAGATGCTAATGATTTGTAGGTATCTCTAATTTGAGAACAACTTTCTACAAAGTATTTCTGCTGGCATGGTGTACTCTTTAAAAATTAGTAGTCTTATGGAATTCGCAATAATGTTTAGCAGACGAACTAGACTGCAAGAAATAGTCATTAACACCTTTAAACTTCATTTTGTAGAAGCTGGCACAAAATCACACTATAGACATTTGCATACAGAAGAAGAACACATTTAACCATTTTCAATCAGGTGACCTTTTACTTAAATAGATGGTATTTGTCCTTGTTAAGTTCTCGCACCAAAAGATTATTGGATTTTAAGGCTGCTTCAAGTGTAAGAATATTCGGAATTTCTACTTCATAAAAACTAATTCCCACCGTGATTTATTCTTTTAGAACACAAAAAAATTAAACTAGATTTTACTTATTACATTTTGAGTTGTGACTACCAGTTCAGAAATACATATTTTGATTATTTTTATAGGAGTATTATAAAAAGTGTACTTTATTTTTCATATTTTGGAGAATGTCTGTCCAACCCTAAACTAATTAAATAATTCTGATTTTCTTATTCAACATGAGCTACAAAAATGAACATAAAATGAGGTTTTAAAATGAAAGGTTAAAAAAAATCAACAATGGAATACTTTTAATTAAGAGTGAATAGCATAAGCCTTGATGTTTGCCCTTGAAAAGTTAATTATACAAATTTGAAGCCCTTTTGTTGTTATTTTTTCTGCTTTGTTTTAAAGGAGATTCTTATAGAAAAGATAAAAATTTGGGTGATCACGCACACATTAAAAAACGTTAATTTAAAACCTTGGCATTTTAGGTACACTCTTTTCTCAGGTACTTAATTACTACGAACTGTAGCTAATTCCTTAGAATGCCTTTTCCCTTAAATCATCTGAAACGTGTTTGAAAGTCAAATTCGCTACATCCACAACACACCTATCTTGGATTGTCTCTCAGTTAGCTCTGGGTTTGCCCCATGGTCTGCTTTTGTGTGTGCAGCCATACTCTAGCTCTCATTGCTAGTATTTATCTCAATGGCTTGTACCCATTCTGGGAGCACACGTAAGCCTACATCTTCCATACAGCCTTTCATTTTGATCCTACTCCTAGACAGTCTAACCCCACAGCGAAAGCAGTCCATGTTACATCCTGGATTGAAGGGCACTACCCTTTGAAAGATCCAGACCACAAGAGACAGCACAATATAGAACATGGAAAACAAGTTCTTTGGTCTGTTTCAAGGTAAAATGAGTGAATTCTTGCCAATATCCAATGATTGGAAGTAAGGGGAAAACAGTAGCTCTTTTTCCAAATTTTCCAGAATTTACAATGAAACTCCTAGGATCAAATGGTTGGAGACAATCACTAGATCATAAATTCCTCACAAAATAAGTAGCTAAGGAAATGACATTGCAAACTGGAGAACTTGCAGATAATTTTATGGTTCGGGTTTTATGTCTGCCTTCTTGTGCTGTGCAGCCGTGCCTGTATGAAAATTTTGCACTGGACTCAGCAGGTACCTTAGCTCCTATCCCTCAAGAGTAGACTGTCATTTTATAATAAAACTACCCAGTCTAATGTGACTTTAAATGCTCATACCCAATTAGCAAATTATTAATTCTATTGCAGTCTAGGCAGCTGTGCAAGAAAAAGGGAAATCTGTGTCCCAGAGCTCTTGGCCTCACATGATAGCTGTAGATGAGAACAGTTTGTCTACTTGACCAAGCAGCTATATGACAGGCTTAGGTCACTTTGCAGTGTTCTGGAAAGTAATTAATTATAAGTACACACTGCCATTTGGTGTAACCAGTAAGATATCTACACATATGTTCCAACTGTCCTCTCTACTGTTGTAATAGTAATTACTGCTCTTTCCACCAACCTGTGCATTTCAGCAAATTCACTTTCTAACTTTGTCAGTACTGTTGTCTCATTGAGGGCTCCTGGAAACAGATTTCTGTGCTTGTCTTAGAGGTTTTGAGTCACTAGGTCTAGGGTGTGGCACCTTTCCACCTTCTCTATTGCTGTTGAGGCAACAGTTTAAGGAACTGCCTGGAAAGTGCACATGTAAGACACTTCTAGCAAGGTTGTAACATCAGTGATCATCTAAACTCTTTTTTTTTTATTTAATTTTTTTACTTTTTTTATTAATTTATTCTTGTTACATCTCAATGGTTATCCCATCCCTTGTATCCTTCCATTCCTCCCTCCCTCCTATTTCCCACTTACTCCCCTCCCCTATGACTGTGACTGAGGGATATTTCCTCCCCCTGTATATGCTCATAGGGTATCAAGTCTCTTCTTGGTAGCCTGCTATCCTTCCTCTGAGTGCCACCAGGTCTCCCCATCCAGGGGACATGGTCAAATATGAGGCACCAGAGTATGTATGAAAGTCAGACCCCACTCTCTACTCAACTGTGGAGAATGTAGAATTTTTTTTGTTTCTGTGAAACAGAAATTTCCAGAAAAACTTCATGTCTCTTTACTACTTTACTAAATTTTAGTTTTCTTTTCTATTTTATTATCTGTAATTGTTTCAAGATTACTATTTAAAATCTACATCAGCACATTGAATTTATATTTGTATCTTTCACTCTTTAATATTGTTCTTCAAAACTGGATTATACTGAGCACTAACTGGAGATGAAGCCAAAATACACAATGCTACTTTATAAAGGAATTTCTAATCTACTTGGAAAAAGAGCCAGCCAACTCCTCAAACCCCCAAAATGAATGAATGTTAAATATATGAGGTAGTGATTGATGTAAGGACAGAAAATAAAACATGGAAAATTGATGTGTTAATAGAGATATTACTTCTCTTTTAAAAAAAAACCCTACTATTAAGTAGCCATTATTGAATCTCTTCTCTGTCTCCATCCTAAACGCATTCATGCTCAGTCTGTCAATATATAATTTTAACATTCAATGAATTTATGTACATAGGAAGTGTTTTTATTCATTCATGTTGTTAATTCAACAATATGCACTTATAAAATCGACATTCAAGATCATAGTGCAAGTCAGCTTAACCTGTAAGTCAAGAACTTATGTAACTCATGTTTAGAAATAAAGGAACTAATATGTTTTACTGAATCATAGAGATTTAAATGAAGTTAATCAATCAATCTGAGTGTAGAACTTGGGTTTACTTGTTTGTTTTCTGGTACAGGGATAAACAGGCACAAAAGGACAAAAAGAAGCACTAATAAGTTAGACTTACCATTGTGAGCATTCTATACAATCCACTATCTGCCACTCCTGCACTCTCTGAGTGAATACAGTGAGCTTAGATCTTACAGATAACAAGAGGAGAAGAGATAATCAGAGGTTATTGGCTAGATATGAAAGTCACATGTCCCCTGAAACTTCAAGGGATGTAGTTTAGCATCTCTAATGTCTAAACTATGGCTTATGTGTCACTATGGAAAGGAGGCAATACATGACAGCATGTGGACCCAGCAACCACAGTGCCAGCTTTCGGAGGCTGAGTCATTCTTTGCTACTGTTTTAAACTTAAAGTACACATCTGTTAGTGTATGTGTTCAATCTGGTGCCTCAATCAAGTTGCATCATATAAATTTTCTTCTGTCTATGGGCTTAACACTATTGAAATAGGTGAAATGCAGACAGATGACACATTTATTCTCCTCATGCACAGGATTCTGAGGTAGAACTGCTGCATCATTCTGACTGTGCCCCTCCAAATGCAATGAATTTATGTAGTAAATAATAGTTTATGACTTTTCCAAATCAATACTTCTCACAAAATTTTATATATATATATATATATATATATATATATATATATATATATAACATTTAGTTACTCAATTCAATAAGGAAGTTTCAGATAATTAAATCCAGTCTGATACCAGCTTAGAAACTTTTACCTTGGTACTCCAGCTAAAATTCGTACCTCAAAAACGTTAGCAAATGTAGCTAAACAGAGGCTCTGCCAATGAGTAAACTTGTATTGTAATAGGACTAGACAGTACCATTCCCTGTTAAAATTCATATTTCTATAATCCTAAATTGGCTATGATTTCTGGAGATTCAACAACGACATCAGTGAGTTATACACTCATGCAGCTGTACTGATTGCACAACATTTCTATTATGTTTGTGTTTGTAATGTGTAGATGCTTGAACTTTTAGGGCTCCGAATGGTTATTTTTTCATATGTTCTCATGGTACATCTTTGTCTTCCTCCTAAGAAGAATTACCTTTTTCTGTTGACAGGGAAAGAGAAATGTGAGCATCGGGCCAAAAGTCTTCAACTTGACAGTAAGTCTAACTTTTATGGGTGCTACAAGCATATGATCTATTTACTAGCAGCAGTGAGAGAAGGCTTCGTAATTCTGATCAGATTGTGAAAGGTCACCCTCGCCCAGATGAAACGCAAGAGAAGAAGAGTCTGAATAGGAATTGTGTGAATGATATAAGGACCACATTTGATAACAGTTAGGCTGCATGCAGTATTTATTCACTGTGGAGGCACAAATGAAAATATCAACCCAAAACTGATACAACCAGCCATTTCCTCCAACCTCCTCCACTGTTGGACTAAATAAAATTGATCATGTTTTTACATTATAATGGTATCAAGTGGAAGCCAACTATTCCTAATATTTGCTTTGTGTTGTTTAAATATGTCAGGTAGTCCATTGAACAACTTATACATGTATATAAACACATTGCATTAATGCATAGTTATGTGTGCAAAATCTTAAAGATAAGAAGGAATAGAGATGAGGAGACAAAACAAGAATGGCACACATTCCCATGAAGAACCCGTAATTTATCAAATTTCTTTCTGTTTTGGGTTCTTTGGCTTTAGCATGTGCCCCCAGGGCAGCTAGAGTAATCGCCAGTCATTGGCATTACATCCCAGCCCCTTGGGTTGCCACTCTGCTATGGAAGTTTCCACTGCCTGCATTTTCTGCAACCACTGATTTCCTCCAGTGTCAAACATTAGCCTTTCCAGGTATGTATTTTAAGTGGAATGGGGGCACACACAGATGGCATTTTAATGCTCGCTTCTTTTATAGATTAACCTGTGTGAAGTTTGCCATGGGCATTTAGAGTTAATTTCTTCCTGCTGTCAAAGTATCCCATTGCATTGTTTGTGTATTCTTGCTCCAGTTAGAGGGCATTTGGCTATTTTCTTTTGGTGATTTAGAATAAAATTGTTATAAATATTCACATATAGATGAGTTAACACAAATTGTTATATAATAATAGCTAATTAAATATAATATGATGTCATGACTCAGTGAAATGAACTGATTAAACTTTATTAAAAGACTCTAGCCACTTTCCAAAATATTATCATCTATGAGAGTTCCAATTTTTTCCATCTTTACTAGACTTCTATGATTTGTTTGTTTGTTTGTTTGTTTGTTTTCACATCAACTGAAATTGGATGGCAGTAGTGTCTTAGTATGGTTTTAATTTCCACAGTGATTAGGGAAGTAAAGTGTTGTATACTTGTCCTTATGTTTTATTTGAGAAGCCCTCAAGTATTTCTTTATTTTTTATTGAGCTAATTAAAAAAGATTGTTGCATGATCTACATTTTAACATTCTGAGTTGTCAATGTCAATGTGATTCTTCTGTCCCTCTCTGCACTTGTCATACCATTGACACTGTGTAGAAAATCTCTTCATCAGGTTTCAAATGGGATCCAAGATACTGACTTAGAATCTTCCGACGTAGAGACTTAGATTTAGAATATCCCTTAGGTAGAATTAGAAATTCATGCCAATGAGATATTTCTAGAATTGACTACAACAATTAAAATAACAATCATGACTGATGTCACTGTTCAGTGCTGGTTAGGAACAGATTTTCTGGGAGTTGAAAGGCATAAATATAAAAAGTTCTAACTATGAGTTGATGTATTTTAGGATTTGCAGTGTCTTTTATTTTACCTCATCCTTGTAGGTACTTGTCCATGTAGATGGGATACATGTAATACATTTATTCTTGAATTATTTTTACGTAAAACTTCACAGCCAGAGAAATAATGGAGAGAAACTCTGTAGATGGCAACAGTTTAGCAATAAAAGCAGCACAAGAGAGGCAGCTGCCTCACACCCAGAACTGTTTGAGCACTTTCTGGAAAGTCCTTCATTTTAAATGTTCTGCCCACAAAAATCACTCTAGCTCATCTGTACTTAGCGAAGTCTGTAAGTATTTTTTCTGCCATGGTTTCTCTCCTTGTGATAAGATCTAAATCTAAATCTAGGCATCTATAACCCTAAATTCCTAGTGGCTTCCAGAGATTGGTCCATTTATTTTGTTTTGGTTTTCCTCTTGCAAGATGACAGGAAGATGAAAGAGGCTGAGTATATGAGAGCATAAAATAAAGTCCTCATAAAGGCCTCATATTTACTCAACTGCCTACACACAAGCCTTATGAATGAGCTTTTTCCTTCCCTGTCTTTCATTCTTCCTTGGCACAGTGCAAATAATCAGTATAGTCCTTCACAGAAAACAAAAACAAAAACGAAAAACCCAAACCCTCAGCTACTCAGCTTATGTTTCAGCCTAGTACCTGAACTTTAATCCACCTGTGTCATAAGAAGGAATTTCAGCGCAAGTGTGCTACTTATATCATAAGCTGCTAGAGGGTAGAGGCTGGTCTGTAGAATGTAACTGCTTATGGTATTTCACATAAGACTGGCTTCACTTACGATTCTCTTCAAAGCTGTCATGACGGCTACTAAATGATGAGACATTAAAAAGCAGTCAATATTTACTTTCTATGTTCATTAAGGCAAGAAATGCTGATTGAATAACCACTGCTAAGCATATTGATGGGTGTAATTTAAATAAATTTATGGACTAGACTGCTAGGGAGCTTATATATTTAGTAATGATTTTCATCCTTTGCTTGTTATATAAAACTTTAAATGATAAATGGCCCTGGAATACTTCCACAATTAAGTTGGTACAGAGAAAATGATAAAATTGAGGTAGCTTGTATCTGCAGGCTAAGAAGCTGCGAAGGAATATTTTAGAAACACGCATAAGCTTTGCTGGTTAAGGCAATTTAGGTGCAGAATTACTGAATTTAACCTTCAGAGCACATATTAAAAACAAGGGCTCAGCTAATAAAAGCACAAGATAGATTTCTGTTGAGGATGAGAAGGATGCAAGGCAAGTACGAGAAAGTTGTTTGTGTATGAGTGTGTTAGAGATGATATGCCTGGGCCAGGCGACCTAGAAAGAAGTCCATTTTTTTTTTTTTTTTAAGGTAGAGGCAGTTTTGGATGTGAGTCACCAAGAACTGTGCCTGACTGTTGTAGCACATAACAGCGCCAGCAGCACCAGCGCCAGCAGCAGCACCACCACCACCAGCAAGCAGCATCAACAGCACCAGCAGCACTCTAGTTTTTCCAGCCATTAACATATCAGATATGCAAATCCAAGAGCTACTCTGTCCTACTCCAACCATTTTTTTTTAATCTTATCTGACATCTTAATTTTTATTTTTATAGGCTTGTTGAAGGCATTTTTGTTTTTTCAGGCTGCAGCATAATTTCATGTTTTGATGTTATTTCTTCTATCACCAAATATGTTCGTGTGTGAATACGTCTATCTTCATGTCAGCCTTATGTTTTTATTTTATTGTGTGTAAAACAGTAAATGTGCAGGTGAGAGACAGACACACACCCCCCCCCACCGAAACACTGAGCTAGCATGTACATCTGGATGTGGCCCCCTCACTGGTAGGATTTCTTTACTGAACAGTGTTTCAGAAGAAAATCCACTTATTGTCATCAGCTTTCCCATGTTCCACGCTTCTGACACCTGCCAGTCAGAAACTATTCTGAGTTCATAATTACCCCAATTCAAATACAGAACCCCTAAACCCCAATATTTCTGATTATCATCCTATTTGGAAAGAAGAACTAGCTAGAAGGCGGTCATGCTAGAGTAGGGCAGTCCCTCATATAGGAATAGTGATGCCCTCATGAAAGCAATGCCAAGGAAAGAGGAAAGAGGAAGAGGAAATAAGGTAATTACATTATAATCTCAAAATAAATAGAATAATTAAAGATGTAAAATCCTGCTGCAGCAAAACATCAGAATTCACATAATTTTACAGAATACAACAATCAGCATTATCATCTTGGCATCTTTAGTTATTTTTAACCTATATATATATATATCCATCCCATTTCAGTGCATACTTCTGGTTGCCTCATGCTTTATTTAACAGATTATATTATTAATATTATAATATTTCCTAGGTTTCCTCTAGATATATGACAAGGAGTTGCTCATCTTTATATTTAGGAGCTCATTTTGGGATATCTCTACCCTCAGCTCAGCCTAAATAAGACACAGGCTGCAGAGGTACTTGAAGCAGAATTCATCTCACTGTTTCCCTTCATATTGTTTTCTGAGCCGCTACACTAATGGCAGGTTCTTCCATTTAGAACTAGCCACTTTGTAATTTTCTTCCCATTCTCCTCCCAGAAGGAATTACTTTTTGCCTAGTCTCCTAACATTAACACCTCCATCTTTGCCCATCCTACAGATGACAATTGATGTTTTATTTTGTATTATTATTTAGCAACATTTCTAAATTATGACTAACTTTTTCAGGGGGTCTTGTTTAAAACCATCAGTGTTTTTAATAGTCAAGACATTGACCCTGTAATCTCTCCAACCCGAGTTTCATGCTTTTCCATTATGAAACATACCAAAGTATTCACAGAAATGTGCTGTGTAGCTGTTTTCTCTTCATAGAAACGTCTCCACTTAGACCAAAGAGGCAGGCTCTAAAGACTGTGGAAGTAAATGAAACTTTCAAAGTCCAGGGTGCTCCTGACACCAGATTCATTACACTTCACCCTAAATGTATATAATCATATAAGCAATAAGCAATTGCTGGGGGGCAGAGACTACAGCATACACTGCTGTCCATAAGCTGTGAAGTGAACTCCAGGGATGCAGTTCCCCTGAGTCGTCACTCATACTTGGGTGGACTTTTGAGCCATGAGGCTGCCTTTGCATCACCGAAACTCCTTTAAGCAACCGCACTCAGCTCACTGGTTCACTAAATAGAATGAGTGGAGCTGCCTCTCTGTTCTGTCATCCATATCCTGCCTGGGATGAAGAGACATGTGTTCATTTCTACCCAGGAAAAGCCACACAGAAACTGTTTTTAAACTACTATGCCCAGAAGCCTCTACCCTGTCAAGTATCTCCAAAATTTGATCATACAATGTTGCCACTCACCTTTCCTCTACATTACTTCTGATCTGATGAGCCTGCTCTCCCAGTGTTCCCTTCCATTGCCTCCTCCCATAGCATTACATCTTCCTTTTGTTTTTTGTTTTGTTTATACGGACAGAATGCTAGGCTACAGCCATATGCAACCGTCTTTCCCCACCCTCATACCTGAATCTGCACAGTCATTTACAAACTATTAACAGGTACATGAATACTCTATCCTTCTTATATCTGCTTTCTTTAAGTTGCTTCATTTTGATGATAGAAACGATCTAGTTCACACTTGTCAGTAGGACAATGATACTGAATTGAAACAATTTCTGCATAGCGTGGCAGGCACCCACAGAGCATGCTCGCACCTGTGATGGTGCTGCAGCTGCTGAACAGAGCTCGGCTGTGCCAGTCCTCCAGACTCTTGAGGGAATTTAGTCTGAACAGGTGGTTCTCAAAGTTGGCTGCTCATCAGAATGACTGGTGGGGTGTTGACAATATACAGGTGCCTGGAGTCTAATTATGAAGAGGAACTGATTTCAGTTCCTTGGTGTTATACGCACTTGTTTGTGTGTTTTAGATCTCCACAGATGGTTTTCAAGTGGGGCTTGATTTGAGAACAACTGTCACACTTTACACTAAGACCTGGACCCTTACTTTTGCCTGGTGACCTTCTTTCCAAGCTTCTCTTGAACCGTTCTTAGATGGGTAGAAGTGTCCTCATGCTTAAAGGCCTTGGTCTTTCCCACTGCTTAGTATGACTCAAGATAATTTACTTGTTTTCCTAACAATTTCATCTCTCAATTTTTGTCTTTCAAATGGTATTTAGGTCTAATCTTGAAACCCCTTCAAGTGCAATAGTTTTCCAATTTAGACTCCATACTTTGGGATTGATGCTCAGGACACTGTCACAGCTCATCCCTGGTTTTGATCAACTTTCATTTTTATTGGTGTGATTCTTCTTTGATCAGAAGCAAGGAAAGTAAACATGCATGTCTTTTGAAAGCCAACTTTTGAATGTAAATCAATACCTATCTTATCTCATCATTATCAATTTTAAATATCAATCTAGACCTACAAAACATTTTATCCCATAAACAATTAACTATCTGTTTTTCAACCCCACCAGAGACTTGAGAAGGAATAAAATTAATTAGCTGAGTATACAGGGTGTGCAGATTAGCAGTTTCTCAAATGAGAAGATGAGAAAGACAGTTTGCTGCCTGAAAAGTCACCCAAAACTCTCTATAACATTGGAGCATCATCTTCAGCCTTTTGGACCAATATATCTGACAGATATATTTATGGGGCAGGAACTATTAAGGATTTGCATATCCTTTCTTGGCAGAGTTTGGCCATCAACTCTACCTACAACCAAGTTTGCTCATTTTTAGGCAGAATTCTGTCTGTGGATGACACAAGGACATTTTGTCCAGTGGCTTGTTTGCCACATTTGAAGCCATCTCCAAAGGAGGTTCTTAGATGCTAATCCTTTCTTTGAGGTAGGTTGGGTGTTTCCAGGAGTTAACCTGTTTTATTGTCAATGAATCTTTAAAGAGGTAAAAACATCTTTAAATGCCATTTTCTATAGGTCTCTGAGGTTTTTGAAGATCTATTTTATCTAACTATTTCAACTTATCTACCTATAGAATCATATCTACTGTTAAACCTAGGATGTATATTCTTGTAATATAAATAGACTAACAATTGACATGACCATGATTTGATCAACTAACAATTAACTTGTATAATGTACTTATCCTAAACAGACTGCATAGCACTTTCAAAGTTTTAGAAGTAAACCTTATATTCTAACTGAGTTTTATGCATGCAATGCTGCTTATAAGAGTATATATATATATATATATATATATATATATAAAATGTGTGAAGAATATCTTAAATTTAATTCAATACACAAGTATCTAAAATTAAATGTATTTTTCATCTATATACAAATTTTATACCAGTGAATTAAAAATAACCTTGTGAGTAATCTTGTGAGTAATTAAGGCATTAAATTGAGGAGTAGATTTACTATTCCAGTTTTTGTCCTACCATCCCTATATATTTCTGTATTCCCCATTCTTTATTTTCAACCTCTATCTCCAAACCTAAGAATGAAAGATACTACTCAGCTATTAAAAACAAGGAATTCCCGAAATTTGTGGATAAATGGATTGAGCTAGAAATGATCATAATGAGTGAATTAACCCAGAAGCAGAAAGAGTCAAATGGTATATACTCACTTATATCTGCATACTAGCCCAAGGGGCATGTCCCATGAAAGCCTTCACTTACCAGGAAACTGAGACAGAGGGGAGGACATCCTATTGGGACTCTAGATAAGAGAATCATGGGAGAATAGCAAAGTAGAAGGATCCAGAGGGTCCTAGAAACCTACAAGTAGAACATTATGATAGGCAGATTTGGGCCCGGGGTCCCGCTCAAACTAAGGCACCAGCCAAGGACAATACAGGCAGTAAACTTTAAACTCCTACCCAGATCTAGCCAATGGTCAGAACGTTCTCCACACTTGAGTGGAGAGTGGGATATGACTTTCTCACGTACTCTGGTGCCACACATTTGACCATGTCCCCTGGAGGGGGAGACCTGGAGGCACTCAGAGGAAGGACAGCAGGTTACCAAGAAGAGACTTGATACCCTATGAGCATATACAGGGGGATGTAATCCCCCTCAGGAACAGTCATAGGGGAGGGGAATAATGGGAAAATGGGAGGGAGAGAAGAATGGGAGGTTGCAAGGGATGGGATAAACATTGAGATGTAACAAGAATAAATTAATAAAAAAATAAATTAAAAAAAAGAATGAAAGATAAGGAAAAGAGAGACATCCCAGAGTCTAACCTTCTTTTCTCTCTGGATAAGACCAATAATAACTTATAACCAACTCCCAATGAAAATAAACATCTATTTCCCAAGAAAGCAACCCCCTTAAGGGAAATTGTGTGTCATTGTCTTAAGGTTTCTTCAGGTTGATTTGGGATGAATAATTCTTTTGATGAGACCCAATTAAAATTGGGGAAAATAGTTAAACAAGGTAGGAGTATCATTTGTGGTCCAGTTTCTGAATGTTGAGAAATTCCAGGCTTAATTAGAGTCCTGTGTAGAACAGTCTGAAATACTGGACCATTTGGGATTGGAAGCTTTCTTTGAAGCTGTCCTAGGAGCTGTCCTGTTCTTCTGAGGAACAACAACTGAAGCACTTGGTGCTGGAACATGAAGGATGCAGGATATCCGTGTCCAGCAATCTGAGAGGAATGATAGTGTTTTCAGAGTTTTTCTGCTATGATAGTATCATAAGTGAAATCTTGCCATATTTGTTATATAATTAATTTAAATTTTGGAGGTAAAATTATATATGTGTTTGTTGGACTCACTAAGCATTACATTTAGTCAATTTAGTAATAAAAAGTTAATTTTTATTGTTGTATGTTTTATAATATGTTGTATGTTTTGTAATATGAATGAGCAGACAAAACCCAAAATATTAAAACAAAATATACTATATATAGTAAAATTCTGAGGTTGCTAGCTTACATGTGTGTTATGTCACTATAGGCTGATGTTGGCTCATATGAAGTTGCTGATGGCTCATGTGAAGCACTACATGTGGTAATTGGGTCATTTGGGGCATTATATGTTATTTTGGGCTCATAGTGGAATGCTGTCTTGGTTACAATATTGATATAAAAACTCATTCTCATTAGATATATTCTTTTCTTCCTTATTCAGGTTATAAAATATCTAAAGTAAAACTAAAAAATAGACTGCTCAAAATAAACACAGGCAACAGGGATATTTTGGAGATATAAATTCCTGAAGATACAAGAAAAGAAGCTATATTCAGATTTACTTCTGTATGCACTACTCTGCATTTCAGAAAGTCTTATTTTTGAGTTCATTCAGCAAGCATAGTGACTTCAGCCACTGTCATATCCTCCAGGGGATGGTGGGAGATGAGTTACAGAGGCTGAACACCATGCACATTGTACTGCATGTGAGGTTGGCTTAGAAGGAAATGAGGGCAGAAGCACAGCTGCGGACAAACACCAGGAAGATGATCACTTAACAGATAATGGAGAGTAGCAGGAGAAGGCATTTATCAGGAAAGAAGAGATTTGGAACTGGAGGTGAAACACTGGGGACAATAAGACCGGGAAGAGATAAAGAAACAGGATGTGTAAATTCTACTCTGAAATCCCTGGTCTGGAAAAAAAAAAAAAAAAAAAAAAAAAAAAGGTAAAATCCCTAACCACTAAAGATGAAAATGTCTGCTATAGGAAAAATGGCCCCAAATTCTGGTGCAGACATTTAGCCTCACCTCCAGCCCAGGCACAGCCAAGTGTATGACTTCACGGAAGTTGTTTTATCTCTAGAGTCTCATTCTTCAAGGTAAAGTGGTAAATTTCTGGACATTTTGGTTATGGAAGCTCTACAAGTCTAAGTGTTTATACATTAGAAGCACAGATACCGCTTAGGATTGCCGAACATGTCACACCACATACTGGGTAGCAGCTGCAGCAAGGCAGCCCAGACTCAGAAAAGCAGCCCAGACTTCACATCACAGCACTGACAGTTCTCATAAACTTTTGAAGAGCTAAGGTGCCATGAAACAAGGTGCCTCATGTTTTATATTCTAGATGATTCTACCTCTGGATTCAGTTCTACCCATAAAATAAATCAAATACAGTGCATTTCCTTGTTAATATTTAAAGCATAATTTTAAAATATCTTTTGAGTTTTATTTTATCTAGGAAAACAAATACCCTTGTTTCTCTCAGAAATTGCTTGTTTTCATGAATCCTGAACTTAATATAAAACCTGTTGACTTCCAAACAGGCTTAGGTTGTTGACATTTGTGGCAAACAATGAGATTTGAATGAAGTGTCTTTGTTCATTAATGTAGCTAGAGGCTGAAAATTTAAAGTGTTGCTGTATAAATTATGTCTGAAGACAACTACCATCTAAACACAGCTGCACCAAAGCTTAGACAAATGAATATGAGATGTAAATGCGCACAATAGCTCTCTCTCTCTCTCTCTCCATATATGTGTGTGTGTGTGTGTTTGTATGTAGGTGTATATATGTTTGTATATATATGTTTATATATATAAATTTCAAGAGCATATGGTTAATAGAAAGAGTAGCAATAGTCAACAATTAAAGTCAGTTACTATTTTAAGTACATTTAATTATGACATCATTTAGTGTAAATCAACAGTTTGAAAATAAGGCAGTACGTTTCCTTGCATAAGACGTTCTTAGGAAACCTTTACACACATGAAAGTGGCTTACCTGGATAGCATCTCTTCCTGTGTGAATGAGACCTTGCTTTTTTGTCTTTCATCTCTTGTGGCATTTTCAATAAGGGAAAAGTGTTCACCAATATACCTGTCTTTTATCTGTACATACTTGCTTTCCATCTTTCACTTGGTGAGATGTAGGAGGTTTTGTGACACTTTTGCTGTTCATCAGCTCTGTTCGTCTTGGAGAGTAGAGAAGAGAAAATACAGCTTTTGCTGCTAAATGTTAAGTAATGTCTTCTCTGGAGACTGTCTTTCACTTGCTTGTAAGTGCAATACTTGTCACAATATATTATGTCCCCAATAAAGAATGATTTGGATCTGAAGAATTCAATGAACCAAGACCCTCCTCTTTACTGTTATTTCTACAGCTTATAACAGAAAGACGTTTTTAACAGGTGCAAGTTTAACAGCAAAGAATCGAATGCGTTGGAACTTTGAATCTTTTTTGTGTTAATCAGCTTTATACTAATGTGTCTGAACAGTCGAGGCTTTGTCCGGAATGGGGAATAGATGGTTCCTTTTCATTGCACATGTGCATAAAAGAGATTAGCAAACAAACACTCATGTCCTATGAACTTTCAAGCCTATCCATCACTGCCATCACTGTCTTTCCTATGCTTAGATCACATTGGTGCTGGGGAGGTGGCTCCTCTCTCAGAGGATCAGGGTTCGGTTCCCACTACCCACCTGATAGCTTAAAACTGTCTGTAGCTACAGTCCTGGCGGTCTGGTGTTGCAGTCTACAGTCTATGGATCCCTGAATGGATATGATGTACAAAAACTTCTGCAAGTATATATACATCCACTTTTTAAATTATTAGTTATTATATTATTAATTAATATAATTAAAATGGTTTAAAAATCATGCTGTGCTCATGTATGCATTCTAGACACATCATTGACACTAGAAACCCCAGTTAGGACATTCTGATCCTCAAAAAAGAAATTAAAACAAAAATAGAAGAACAAAAACAACAAACAAACAAAAACACCTTAAGAAATGAGGGTCCTTCCTGAGTGCCACCAGGACAGCAGGTTGCCAAGAAGAGACTTGATACCCTATGAGCATATACAGGGGGAGGTAATCCCCCTCAGGAACAGTCATAGGGGAGGGGAATAATGGGAAAATGGGGGGGGGGAGGGAAGAGTGGGAGGATACAAGGGATGAGATAAACATTGAGATGTAACAAGAATAAATTAATAAAAAAATAAAAAATTAAAAAAAAAAAGAAATGAGGGTCATTTAGATCTTTTTTACAAAAATCCACACTAAGTACAACAGTTATCCTCACTAAATAGAATCTCTGGGCAGGGGAAAACTAGTCTCCTTTCCTCTCTCCCTCCCTCCCTCCCTCCCAACCTCCTCCCTCTTCCTTGTGTGTGAAAGTGCAAGTTACAGCATTTCATTGAATATCTCAGAGCATTTCAGATAATGATTCAAAAAAAACGTAAGAAGGTAAGTGTAAAAAAGTGTAATTGTTTTAGACAATTGATAACTCAGATGTGTAAAAAATGGAGGCAGTGAACATTTTCGTTTCATAATTCCAGAGCATAGTTCCACACACCTTAAAAAACATTGACTCTTCTGTGAGGAACTGTTTTTCATCACAACCTTCTGAAACCTATGTGTAAACAAATTTATGCCGAAACTCCAAAGTGTAAATAATTAAGTGAGCACTACTACAGAGATACCTTTTGCTTCTGTGTGGGAGAAAGTTTTTAATTGTCATAAAACCAGTTTTATTTTGTTTTTCTGATTTTTTTTTTCTTATCTTTGGAGCTGAGTGCTCACACTCTGAGTTAAGACCACATGCTTTTGAGTGTTGGTTGCAGAAGCTTGTTAATGTCAAATAAGTCTTTATGGAAAAGATCAGGGGATGCTCGGCCACTCTAAAGCATGGCCATGTGTAACCAAATAGCTATGAAGAAGGTTAATCACAGTTTAGTATGACCACGCTATGTTTTACTGGAGCAACACACAGAAGGGCAAAGGAAAAGAGTTAGTTGGAAAGTATATGGCAATAGCCATCTCTGAATCCACAGAAGAGCGTTTTAAAGATACCAGTGGATTACTGAAACCATAGACAGTATCAATCCTACATGTATTTTCCCGTTTGTGTGTGTGTGTGAAAATGGCCCAGTTTTAGTTGTTTTATTTTTTCATTTAACAAGCTTTGCAGCTCAAATAAGGTAGATGTTTTTGCTGTGGACAAGGGCTAATGGTCTGGGAACAGAATTTTATTTTTAAAGTATCAATTTAAAATTTGCTGGGCTGAGCTGATTTTAAGAATTTTCATGCTTTGTTGTTTATGCCTCAGTGCTGGCCATACCCCCCATATTCCTATGGGCCTCATGATTGGACCCAGAGAGATATTAGCAACAATTATAAAATAGGACATACACTTGGAACGTAGATGCAGTGTGGGGCACCAGGGGATGTGGGGTTAAGATAGCAGTAGATGGAAATGAGCAAGGAATGTTATAGTAATGTATGAAATTTTCAAATAATAAGAATATTAATTTTAAATGAATTTTAGTTTTTAATAACAGCTAACTAGGGAGAAGAAGATGAAACTTCAAATTAATTATTAAGAGGACAGTAAAATCTTGCTAACCCACTATATGCATTTTTAACTAATACAGATTCCAAAGTGTCTCCACATAGGTATCAAATGTATAACTTGTATATTACACATATATAAGACCCATCATCAACTTGTGTGAGAATTTTGAACCAAATTAAAATATGTTGTTAAATTACTATTCATTATGCATAAATGGTGGTTATTAATTGTTATGGCAAAAATATATGGGAAATGTTGAATTTGGAGATATACCTTCAACTTAAATGTTTAAAATAATTCTTTGCTTGCACATTTTTCTTTGCAATTATATCCACATTTATCCTACATACTGTGTGCTATAAGCTAGGACATAAAACAACCAAATGACTTCAGCCTTGGCTGAGAGCCCCTGTCGCAACCATCACAACACTAGCCTGCTTATCATGAGCTGTCCTTAGCAGCAATCCATTTCTGGTGGCATTTGGGAAACTACAGTAATGATGATGAAATAAATAACACCTGGGTCAGTGTACTTTGAAAATGTAGATGAGAATAACAATGGCCTCTACAATGTTTGTGTTTATTGGTGAAGGCTGAGGAATTAGGAATAGAATTCGAGCAGAATCTACTTTCTGGCCAAGGAAGCCACGTCCTCTTAAAGCTGTAAAACACTAGATGTGTTTACATTTGTGTTAGCAAAATGTTTGCTCCCTACTCTCCAGGGTGACTACAAATTGTGGCCTTTTAAAAGTTTAAGTATTTGTTTCCATCTACAATTAAAGTTAGATAATATTTCTTCAACAGTGCTGGTCAGGCACATTGTCCCTATACATACTGGTTTTACAGGAGCTTTTTATAATTTATTGCAAAAAGAGTTTCTTGATAGTGAGAATGTGATGGTCAAATCATCAGATTATTTCCAAATCTACCAGGAGTTAGAATTTGTTTTTAAAATTCATGAGTTGGTGGAAACATCTAGATTTTCACTCATACCCCCGGTTGTGTACACACAACAATAAGATGGTCATGGCCTTTGTCACTTTTCTTGTTTTTAATCATCTGGCACATTAACCAAAGTAAGGCGTGATTCTATTTCAAGATTTCTTTACAAACTGTTATGTTTCTTGAGGGAGTGGGTGTGAGCTGATGCAGTCATAACAACTAATCTCCTAGCATAGCATTTTAGTGTTTCCTCTGACACGGCTATTCCATGGAACCCATTTAGGAAACACTGGCTCACGATAGTAAAATTTTGTTTCTTTGCCTAGTTTCATATTTTTTTCTTTTTAATTATTCTTTTTTTGAATGATTTTATTTTATTTTTATATATAGTTGGAGAAGATTATACATTGTTAACATTATTATTATTTTAATTTTTATTATTAATTTATTCTTGTTACATCTCAATGGTTATCTCATCCCTTGTGTCCTCCCATTCTTCCCTCCCTTCCCTTTTCCCCTTATTCCCCTCCGCTATGACTGTTCCTGAGGGGGATTACCTCTCCCTGTATATGCTCATAGGGTATCAAGTCTCTGGGACTCTAGATGAGAGAAGCATGGGAGAATGGCAAAGTAGAAGGATCCAGAGGGTCCTAGAAACCTACAAGTAGAACATTATAATAGGCAGATTTGGGCCCAGGGGTCCCGCTCAAACTAAGGCACCAGCCAAGGACAACACAGGCGGTAAATTTTAAACCCTACCCAGATCTAGCCAATGGTCAGAACATTCTCCACAGTTGAGTGGAGAGTGGGATATGACTTTCTCACGTACTCTGGTGCCTCACAGTTGACCATGTGCCCTGGAGTGGGAGATCTGGTGGCCCTCAGAGGAAGAACAGCAGGTTACCAAGTTTCATATTTTTAAAGAACTTTCATTTTGAATTTTTTCTGATACTTGATGTTCTGAGTTATCCAGATTATTTGAAAATAGCATTCCATACCAGGCAGTCAAAAGAGTAAAGTGGAAAAATCTAAAATAAAGTAAATACTAATTTTCTAAATATTTCACTGTGTTTAAATTATGCACGCATAACTTTGTCCTTTATAGGAGTATTTCTGGTAAGGTCATCCCTTGGGCCTCATACAGCGTGGCAGCAGAGGCTGGATCGTATGCTCACTATTATAACTACATTGAAACCTTATTCAGAGCTGCCATGTGGCTTCCCATGCAAAGTATTGAAATTTTCCTTATTAAAGACAGATACGCAGACTTAAAAAATTAAAACAAAAATAGTACTTAATTTTGGATATCAACTGAACAGGGTTGGAGCACATATTTTCAGTTTCGTTGCAACTCTGTGCATGAACTTAATAAATGGGCTGGGTCTGATGTTCCATACTGTAATTCCTGCACTCCAAAATTGTAAGTTTGAGGTCAGCCTTGGCTGCATAAATAGACCTTGACAAAAACCAAAATGAACAATTAAACACAGCAAAACAAACCCACAACTAGCTATTCCCATCATAGGCTTCACCAATTCTATTTTTGTTTCACAATCAGCTCTCTCTATTAAAAAACAAAACAAAACAAAACAAAACAAAACAAACCTAACACCCTTCAGTCTTGTCTATGGAAGGTGGGAAATGGCTTATAAATGCAGCTTCTACCGGAGATCTTTTTTGTTCAGAGAATTCAGTCTTTTCATTCTTTCATATTTTCCACCTTCTTTCACATCTGTACAATAGGAGTCTTTCATACTGTCCACATCCATTGGAAAAGAAGGACAATTTTGTTCTGGTAATGTTTTTTTCTACCTGGCCATGTGAAAAAGAAAAATTATGCTATCCTTAAAGGACCTCCCGTACAATAAGCATTTAACACATTGTGGGAATTAACAAGCAAATAGAGATGCTACAGTATCAAAATGTTGCATATTGCCCAAATTCCAAATAGCCCTAAAATGCCCCCTCAGTCTATGATTGCTTGCCCTACATTTTAGTTTTTGTCACTATACGTGTATTTATGTACATGGGGCATACTATTCTAAGTTTTCTATCAAAAATTTGTTTTAGTACTAAAATAAAATTATCAGACATGATTGGTATCCTAATATTCTATTTGGTTATACCATCAAGAACTTTTCTAGAACTTGGAAAGTGAATAGTCTTCTTTGTCTTGTTCAGCAGTGCAAGAAAAAATAACTACCTTGGTTGTATGCACATGACAGGTAGAAGGAGAGTGCTTCCTCCACCCCTAAGGAACTTCCACATGACTAATTCTAAATCATAGGCTAGGGAAATAGGCAACACTGGTCCACATATCAAGTAAAAATGTGATCTGGTCTATGGCACATCGTCCAAAAGTGAGCCATGCACTGTGTAACTCAGGAGGCTGAGCTGATGCCTCTGTGCCCCGCTGGATTGCACAGAGATACGCACAGGGGAAGCTTCTGAGAAAATATAAAACTCTTACTTATTCTAATCTTTTCTATAAATATATGCCCACTGGCAACTTCAGCTGCTTTGTATAAGATATATATATATATATATATATATATATATATATATATAAATAAATTCAACAGGGTATGCTTTTACCCAGCACTCTTTTGCATATTACAAAATAAAATTAGAAAAATCCCAGAGACCCTTTCAAGTTCTTTCTGTTCATGTGCTTCCTCCCATACAAGAAGTCACGAAAGACATCAAAGAGCATCCATATTCCAAGTCACTGCCATGAAAATGAAGTAGCTAATAAAGTTAGAACTGAAAAGGAGCTTTGCCTTAACCCATTTGCCTCTTTCTTGGGCATGCAAAGCAGTGCTAAATGTAGAAATGCCTACAAGAAACTGAAAGTCTCTTTCAGTCACCAGGTGTCCTAAGGCGACTTCTTGCTACTTCTTCATCCACTGTGTGAGTTGAAATTAGTGAAAAATAAGTGAAAATTGTCACCTCGGTTTTTGTACCTATACAGCAAAGATTGTGCAGAGAGCTCAAGATTGCTGACATTCTGACGTGTCTTCCGCTTTACACTATTATCTAATAAAAAGACACATATGAAGGGCTGTGTTAAAATAAGTAGCACGTCAGTATCTCAGTGGTTGCGGATTATTTTAGACTTCGTTTTCCTCTTACACTTCTATTCCTATCATGTCCCATGAACTTGGTTTAGAATTTAAATTTAAGCTGTCTGATTTACAGTTTCTCCTTCCCTATTATTAGTGGTTTTTCAAGGAAATCTCACTTTGGTAATTTTAAATGTGATTAAACAACTTGTTCACTTTTTATTGGTTTTTAATTGTAATATTAGCTAACATTTATAGTCAATGTTTATGTTTTACTTAATTTACATATTTATACAACAATAGTTATATATGTGTAATTGATAATTATTTGTGATCAACCTTTTGTTTTGTTTTGGGGACCAGTCACTTTTTTGGTAAGGTTAATTTATTTTTATTTACTTTATATGATAGAACAATTATTACAGTAATGAACAACATTTAGGGCACATGTTTCTCGATATGCACTGCTTCTAACTTTTAATCAATCTTGCAGTAAGAGAACAATCTCTTGTAACACAAAGATGTTACCAAGTTGTCAGAAAAGCTTTGATTTTTTTTCCAAGGACACACTGTTAGTAAAAGTCAAGCATGGTATTTGAGCTTTAATCTCTTTGTCAACAAAGTCCACACCATGGAGGATGAGAAATTAAAATTCAAGAAACATGTGAACTTTCATTCTCTGAAGTCTAAGGACAATGTCTTCTACCTTGAAAGTATTGAAAATGAAATATGGATAAAATAGAAAACTACAATTTGAAATATGAATGAATTAAAATGGTACTATTCGACGTTGCCAAATACAAATAGACAAAACACTATGAATGTAACATTTATATAATTCCTGATTTTTTTGTGGTTCCTCTTGCTGTAGGTAGTTTATTGTATATATGTGTAATAATATAAATGTATATGTAAAAAAGAAAAATAATTTAAAAACAAAAAGTGAAACTATAACTTGAAAATATTTTTTAAGCAAGTAAGATATAATGCGTGGTCATAATTTATGACAAATGAAATAGAGATAAAAAAAAAAAAAAAAAACATACTATGGAATGAAAGCACCGAATGATGCATTTCTCAAATCACATCCCCATTGTACAAAGAATTTATAAACCATGAGGAGAAGTGATGGAGGTAAGAAATAGACTGATGTTAGAGGTCTGTTGTGCCACCTGAGGCCATGGTGATGTCCAGGCCATGACTGGGGTCCATGGCTTTAGTGAAGCAGGGGTCTCTTTTAATGTCTATGGCCATGTTACCAGCAAAGTCCATGAGAAAGCTCATGGTCTGGGCTGCTGCCTGAAGCCACGTTTATGTCTGAGGATTTCTAAGCTGGCTCACCTCTCACCAGGCACTGTGTGGTGGTACTAGCATTGGTAAGAGCAAAGAAAAGCTGGTCCTGTCCCTTTCTAGCTGTGGCACTCTGGAGAGCTGGCCTTGCCACTGGCAAGACAATGAAGGAGAGGAAGCCCCAGTGGCGTGGGCAAAAGGGAACTGGTGGGCTGACTGACTCAGCTACCACCCTGGTTCAGATCCAGGACTTCGAGCTGGCCCTCTCCAACATCTAACCCACCTATGAGATTCTAGAGATCAGGAAGGGCTGCTCCTGCAGAACCAAAGCTTCGGCATCTCCATGACTCAGGGTAACAACAGGCTATCGGAGAGGTGTCTTGGTAAGGATCCAGTACTGATGATACGCAGAAGCTGGAGGTTTCAGACCAATGACTCATTGCAATGAAATGTGTAAGTAAAGCTCTCTGAGCAAAATGGTATACTGTGTGACACACTGAGACATACTATGGTTTGCAAGGCAAGAATTTTTTTTTCAAAAAAACAAAACAAAACACAACAAAAAACCTTTAACACATCCCCTGGATGGGGAGACCTGGTGGCACTCAGAGGAAGGATAGCAGCACATTCTTTATTTTCAAAGTAAATAATGGGCTAATGAAGCCATTGAAGGAGAACTCATGGGTCCATTTGAGTCACAAATGAACAGTGAACGGTGGCACATAACCTTAATCCCTACAATGGGAAATAATCATACCTGCAAAGTGTCTGCTTAGAAATACAATCTTTAACATATCTGACTACCCTTCACTCTTGAAAATCAGGACTGGAGAGTCAGCTCTTCCATCACGTAAGGACACTGGTGTCCCTTCTGGAAAACCTGGGTTTAATTTCTAACATCCACTAAAAATGATATGGTAGCTCAGGACTGTATGTAACTACAGTTATAGGCAATCTAATACCCTTTCCCAGACATTGTACATACCAGGTACACATGTGTTATACCAGACATGCAGCAGGCAAAATACTAACACAAAAGAAACCAAAAAGAAATAACACAGAGCAGTGTTAAGATTGTTGGGCATGGTGGCCCATGGCTTTATTCCTAGTACTCTGCACCAAGAAACAGGTAGAACTCTGGGAGCCTGAGACGAAGGCCAGGCTGCTCTACAATACAGTAAGACCTTGCTCAAAACAAAACCAAATAAGTTAATATTTAAGGAAGAAATTATTTGATTCTGTAAGTCAAAATAAAACCCATTGTAAGTGTCCATCAGTAGAAGAATGATCAAGAAACTGTGGTACATATACACTATGGAATACTACTCAGCTATTAAAAACAAGGAATTCCCGAAATTTGTGGATAAATGGATTGAGCTAGAAATGATCATAATGAGTGAGTTAACCCAGAAGCAGAAAGACTCAAATGGTATATACTCACTTATATCTGCATACTAGCCCAAGGGGCATGTCCCATGAAAACCTTCACTTACCAGGAAACTGGGCAGAGGGGAGGACATCCTATTGGGACTCTAGATAAGAGAAGCATGGGAGAATAGCAAAGTAGAAGGATTCAGAGGGTCCTAGAAACCTACAAGTAGAACATTATGATAGGCAGATTTGGGCCCAGGGGTCCCACTCAAACTAAGGCACCAGCCAAGGAAAATACAGGTGGTAAACTTTAAACTCCTACCCAGATCTAGCCAATGGTCAGAACATTCTCCACACTTGAGTGGAGAGTGGGATATGACTTTCTCACGTACTCTGGTGCCTCACATTTGACCATGTCCCCTGGAGGGGGAGACCTGGTGGCACTCAGAGGAAGGACAGCAGGTAGCCAAGAAGAGACTTGATACCCTATGAGCATATACAGGGGGAGGTAATCCCCCTCAGGAACAGTCATAGGGGAGGGGAATAAGGGGAAAATGGGAGGGAGGGAAGAATGGGAGGACACAAGGGATGGGATAAACATTGAGATGTAACAAGAATAAATTAATAATAAAAAATTTTAAAGAAAAAGAAAAAAATTAAAAAAGAAAGACCTTGCTCAAAACAAAACCAAATAAGTGAATATTTAAGGAAGAAATAGTTTGATTAAGTAAAAATATTAATTGTTATAAAGCATTGCTTTAATTCTAGCACTGTATTTAATAGATAGGTTACTTTGTTAGAAACCCAGAAAAGGTATTGGGTGATAAAAGAAAAAGTCATAGTTTCCTTATCAAATGTCCAAAACTAAGCATAGAGACCCAGGAAAGATTGGAGGGCAACAGAGACTACTATAAAAGTCTTCAATTTTCTCGTGTGTTATGATCAACACATCCATTTACTTTTTGCTATCAAAGACTATTTTTTTAATTTTTTGAAATAATTTATTCACATTATATCCTGAGTGTTAACCCCTTGTAGCTTCCCATTTCTACTGTCCCTGCCCCTTCAGCCCTATCCCCGTTGGGGGCGGAGCTCCCCGTCCTTTACCATCTGACCACAGCCTATCAGGTCTCATTAGGATAGCCTGCATCCTCTACCTCAGTGGTCCCTCAAGGCCACCCTGCCAAAAGGAAGTGATCAAATTGAGGGCACCAGAGTCCATGCCAGAGGTAGTCCTTGCTCCCTTTATTAGAGATCCATATGGTGAATGAACTGTCCATCTGCTATGGTTTTATAAACACAACATATAAGTATTGAATGTTTGGAGGCAATTGTGTGAAAGTTACAAAGTTAAATATATATATATATATATATATATATATATATATATATATATATATACATATATATATACACACACACATATACATATGATAGATACATATGGATATAATAAAAAATTAAATTAAATATTATTATGTATACTCACAAAAAATTGTAAGTCTGTACTTCTGTTGCAACATAAAAAAAGTATTGGGTTCTTGATGTCTCTCTCATTCTATGCTGTTGCTTACAGTCTCACTTTTTACTAAATTCAGTGTTCTGCTAGGATAAGGACATCAAAGAGAACAAATATACATCAAGACAGGATCCCATCAAGACATCTGATTAAATGGAAGTGACAATATGCTATGGACACTAGGTTATCAAGTCACCATACTACAGAACACTTGTCAGCCTTGGCTCTATATCCAGTAGGTCACCTCACCTAGTTCTGTCATCCAGCTTTACACAGAGGAAACTGGAAATCCTACATGTGTTAATTTACAGGGTCTGTGGAGCCCCTCTGCAGTTTGGACTTGAAAGCTTTAAAAACAGTGGCTTAACGAACCTGAGCCTGCAGAGATTGGTGCACAAACTAAGGACCATGCATCGACTGTACCTAGGCTCTCTGCCCAGAAATGGCCAGTAGGCAGCTCAGGCTTCATGTGGGTCTCCTGGAAAGGGAGCAGAGGCAGTCTCTGACATGGACTTTCCTCACATTTACTGAGTTTGTTAAGTGTTAGAAACAGTTTTTACTGTAGTTAAATTTGCTAGTGGAGTTTCCTATGCCTGAAGTGAATATAGGTAGTTTTAAATATAAATTTAAAAATAAAAAAATATTTAAAAATTTAAAACAGTGGCTTGATTGGTGTCTGTCTGTTTTCCAGTTGCCTTACTTCTCCTGAAGCACATAACCTTTACCCACCCCCATCTCCACCCCCAACCCCCGCCACTCCATCCTTGTATGTGTGCCTGTCTGTATTCATATTTAAATGTAAAATACTGGATTTATATGGCAATTGCTGATAAAATACTGCCAGATATAGTGTTCCAAACCAGTTTCAAATCACAAAAATAACTCTAATGCTGTATCAAGTATATTGTAATTTGAATGATAATAATTCCACTCTAGTTACACAATGTTACCTTCCAGATTATATATAGGTCATAAAAGTTACAAAAAAAAAAGGCCTTTGTTTTGACAGCTGTCATTATGCAATAACTGTTCTTCTATTTCTGTACTGAAGATAACAATTGCCAACATGCATAACTGAGGAGAGAGAAGGAACATTACATTCTGACAACTTAGATTTTTGTTTAAAAAGAATAGTTCTGGGCCAAGATAAATCTAATGGCTATCTTATGGCTCTAGGAATCTTAGCTTTAATTTAAAAGGATAATTTATATGACTGAACCAGTTCAATCACTTGATTTCAACATTTATCACCAGGCCAATGGACTAAGAAACATCTTTTGCCATACTTGCGAAGCCAAGTATGAAGGATACACTCTCAGATACAGCCTGAGGACACCAGAATGTTTGTGGCAGACATCTTATGGCTCTCTTCTTTGATAAATTTCTATTCAGGGAATTAGTCAGCCACCCAATCTCATCTTTTTAACATGGGGAATTTTAACTTCTTTGTGAGGTTTTTGAATAAAAAAAAAAAAAAAATACGTAGCAAAAACAGTCAGCACTAATCCTCAGATCAATATAGTCAGGAAAACAATGTAAAAGTTATGTCCCTGATACATGTAAGCAGAAGGAAGTTTCTACAAGCACAATTGTGAAGGAAGTTTAAGTTCTGAGACCATGAAAAATCAAGACCTTGTAAGGACAGTGGGACCAGTGGATCAGGGGCTCAACTGTAGGATTCCAGACAAGGTAAGGATGTTTTCCTATCATCTACATTGTGGGAGGGACGGGGAAAGTCCACCCACAGTACACATGTGATACTAAAGAAATCATTAAATCAACCTTATTTTTGGAGAACAATTTGGTGAAAATTTCTAAGTTTTTAAATATGAAGTCTTGCCGGGCAGTGGTGGAGCACACCACTGGTAGAGGCAGATGGATCTCTGAGTTTGAGGCCAGCCTTGTCTACAGAGAAAGTTTCAGAACAGCCAGGGCTACCCAGGGAGAGCCTCCTGGAATAGGTCTGATGTTCCTGCCAGGAGTAACTGATTGCAGCCTTCTTGTTTTGGAATATTCTGTTTGTTTTTACTTTCTTATCAGAACTTTTCAAACATAACTATGTTGCTAGGAGTGGCCCTAACGTGAGACTGCAGCCAAGAGCCATTCAGGCAATTTTACTACCAGGTTCTGTTCCACTTGTTAATAAAAACACGGCTAAGGATTAATCATAGTTAATATTATGACTTACAAATAAAGTGTGTAAGAAAGCTCCAGATAGTCATGAGAAGAGCTAAGAAAAAACTGTCTTGACTCACAGATGTCTGGCATAATGAGACAACATTGGCCTTTGATAAAGAGGGCACATGCGTACTGATACCAATCTAATGACTCAAGAATGAGGAGCCAAGATTGATGACAGCATTATTACTTTGCATCTTGTATTTTGAATTGTATGAAAAAAAATGTAACCACAAAAACATTCCCCGTTCCAAAAACTGTGTATAAAAACCTAGCTTGCTTGCCTGCAAAATACACTCAGATTCAAACACTACCCCAGAGTGTGTCTCTGTTGGTCATTCACCTTTCTTTGTCCACCGATGCTTGAAGAACTCTTGTTCCCAAGGACCTATACCCGACTGAGACCATCTGCAGCAAAATTATATATATATATATATATATATATATATATATATTGCTAAATATATAAATTATATATAGAGAGACACCTAGCTTTTACATGGGTAACTTTATTTCTCATGCTTTTACAAGTGCATTGCCCATTGAGCTGTTTCCCAGCCATGGGGACAATTCCAAAGAACTGATGGAGGTTACATGTTTTGGTAATGTGAATTTTATACAGAGCACTCCAATCCTGTGGAATAAAGTGTTTGCTGAAGATTCACCAACAGGCAGACACTGAGAACATAGTTTAATATTGTTGGGCTAAGAGATAAATGAACATTTGTGTCCTCATCTTTATGGTGGAAAGAGTCATTTCCTATGACAACCCTTTTTTATTGCTAAAGTGATAAAATGTGGCACATGGAGACTATAGAGAACCATTTTATGTGAGAATTCTTTTTTCTCTTTTTTTAATTTTTGAAAACTTATTTCATTTATTTTTGAAACTATAATATATTTAAGATAATTTCTCCTTTTCCTTTTTCCCTCTAAACATTCCCATATTTCCTGCATTCCAGCTTTCAAATTCATGACCACTTTTTCATTAATTATTGTGATATATATGCACAAATATATTCCTAAATACATAAATACAACTGGCTCAGCCTGTATAATGCTACAGGTATATTTATTTTCAGTATAGGACAAAGCCCACAAGTCCTCACCCATACACAAAAGCACGACGTGCAATTAAGGAATTCTGAGAACAGGAGAAATAGTCTTCCCCAGGGAAGTACACACCAACCGGTTAGCTTTTTCCTTTATTTTAAAATATTTTTAGAATTCAAAATATTCAAATAACTAAAAAGATTCAAAATCTCTCTTGATGAACTAGTTTTCTGATAAACTCCAAAAGCAGGAAATGATCCAAATTTTCCCTAATTTTTACTATAAATAAAATAGTAAGTGAATTGGAAAACTCAACTCTCTGACATCTACAACTTTCCAGTGAATCGCCCACACAAGACTGGTTCCACACATAGGTTTCCTCCACTTCTGAGCTCTGATCCCTCCATGCTTTTTCCTCCATTGCCATTCTTTGCTTCTCCTCCTTCGGAGAGCAATCCATGCCTTCCTTGATTCTTTCCAAGCTTCTTTAATGTATGTGATGAATCCTTAGCTTATAGGAAGTTGTGGGGAGTCACATCTGCCAAAAGCTGACTCTGTCAATACATTTGTTGATAAGGGCTTAAGGAGGACTAGGTAAGAACTCCACAGGGGTAGGACTAATTGATTTTCTTCATAAACACATAAGCAATTATACAAGTGACCATCTGCTTTGTCTGCATGAAGTTAATGAGCACAGAGAAGGAGCTAAATTTAGTTCACTGAAGTCTTAAATCCAATTGTTTCAATAGGCAAATGGCACTGGTCTGCAGAATGGAGACTAGCACAAGATGAATCTGATTCTTTATTTCGTTTAGTGAGGAATAGTAAAAATAGCCCAACAGAGGCTTATAATTCCAAAGTTAGAAACAGTTACGTGGCAGTTATATTATTTCCAACTATGACTGTGATATTCATTAGAGAAACTAGGCACATAAACCACAGAAAATTACTAACTTCAATATTGCTGTGGCAATTAGCAATTTTCCTTCAAAATGTGTCTATTTTGTTCGGTTCACTATGCCAGAAGTGAGAAGCTATTTCAAGCATAGTATGGATTAATGCAGACATTCCCTGCTATAAAACATCAGTTGGGATTCTAATATTAAAATGTAGATTATTTGTACTATTTTGAGTTTAATGGATGAAGATTTTACATATGTAATCATTATGTATATACGCAATTATGTATTATTCCCTACATATATAAATTACAGAAAATAAGTCTAGAGAAATATATCAGTGGGTAAGTTCCCATACAAATTTGCACCTAAATTTGGATCTCTAGTATTCATGCAAAGCCATATTTGATAGTGCATGCATCTGTCATCCAAGGTCTCCTAAAGAGGGATAGACAGCAGAAACAAAAATGGCCAACTACCTTGGTGTACAAAGTAACCAAAAGAGTCCCCACTTCAACCAACGTGGAAGGTGAGGCCCAGTTATATCACCTCTATGATTTGTCCTCAGTCACACACATAAACATGCATGCACACACACACACACACACAAATGCACACACCCAAACCACATTATTTTTAATTATGGAAAAACAAATGTTGTCAAGCAAAACAACTATTTCATCTGTTCTCTTAAGTCAGAGTACCTGATGAATAACTGTGGAGTCACATGCTAAGTTTGATAAAGTATAAAAGCTTACTTAGATCTGTACATAGAATATTCATGACTTTGAGAAGTACTAATATTTGCATCATCATGAAAATACCATGGGTTATTAATTTTTAGTTATATTTTCCTTTGGCAAATATATATATATATATATATATATATATACATATATATATATATATATATGTATGTATGTATATCAAAGAAAGTCCACTCCTAAGATACCTATTGCTCAGTACATATAATAAAATGTATACAGACATTACATATGCAGTCAGGTATCCTAAGCATGAGTCAAAGCATACACAAATTAGACTCTGTGGATCAATAAGCATTGCCAAAGAGGCCGCAAGCTGAGGAAACATTTGATAGGACATAGGAAAAAAATGCTGGATCTCAAGTCAGTATCATACATGATATTTTCCCCCTGAAAAATGACACTTTGGTGCATGAAGACGTGTTTCTATTTTAACACAACTTCTTTTGTTGTTGTTGTTGTTGTTTGGGTTTTGGTTGTTTGTTTGTTTTATTTTAGTTTTTTTAGAACAGGGTTTTGCTGTGTTACCTAGGCTGTTCCGGGCCTGCCTCTTCTTCCCCAAGTAGTGGGATTACAGGTGTGCACCATCGCACCTGGATTAAACACAGCATTTAAGTTAGCACGTGCTTCTAATTCAAGTGAAACACACAAAAAAAATTATTTTGCATTAGTTTTTTTTTCGTGTGTGTGTTTTTCGAGACAGGGTTTCTCTGTGTAGCCCTGGCTGTCCTAGACTCAGTTTGTAGACCAAGCTGGCCTCGAACACACAACAATCCTCCTGCCTCTGCCTCCAGAGTGCTGGGATTAAAGGCGTGAGCCACAACACGCTGATGCATTAGTTTCTTGAGTATGTCATGAATTCTAGGCAAATCTTGCATATTTTTCTTCTGAATAACAGCAATCATTCCATTTTGTATTTTACTTTTCCTGAGATATTGCTTTATTAGCAACAAGATCCATCTTCTGTAGGTCAGCCTTTATATTCGTAACCATGCAAGCAATTGTTTAAATAAATCCTTAGAATGCAATGAGTCAAATTTGGGCTTGCATTAATATATTTATATGCATAACTGTCATATTCTTTCAGTAGAATGGAATGTCTTATGTAAGACTGTGACCTTCAATTTTTATCACCACTATTATATATTTTATTTAGTATTCTGAATAAAGTTGGATTAAAATTTTTGAGCAAGAAGCCTGTCAAAGAGCTACTTAGTTGAACTCAAAGTTGGCATTTTGGTGAACAATTTTTCTCTTTGAATGTACTTAAGCAAAAAGTTTTGCTATATGTATTGAAGATTATCTCCCTTACTGTCTGGGATATTTTACATAATTTAAATCAATAAATATCTTCTTTCACATCGGTAAATTTGATAAGGTAGAAAAATCTTGTCATTACAGCTAGTAGGTCACCAGAAAGTTAATGAGAATCAGCCATCATTCACTTGAACTTTCCTTGGTAAATGTATAGGCTGCCTATGATTTGGATCCAGGATCCCCAGTAAAAGTGACTAAACTGTAAACAACCTTTCTTCCCATTGCTGACCATAGGTAGACTCTATAGGCAAACAGAGAAGGGAGATAAGCAGAAGTTGTCACAGGTGGTCACAGCTGCCTGGGAGAATCACATTGGGGTACTAATATAGAGAATAGCATGCAGGGCAATTTCAGGTAGACTATTAGCGTCAAGCCTCCAAGATGGGAAAATGCAAATTATACTTGATACACACACACACACACACACACACACACACACACACACACACACACGAATACACGGTTCAAAGATAACATAATGAAGTATGGAAGACTCTATTAGTTTCCTATATATGCTCAAAAATATTTATGGTAAGAAAAAAAATGCAGTGGGAACAAATAAAGGAATTATTAAGAAAAAGTACTAGAATTCCTGGAGGTCTTCTATATTATGATTGTTTAATTTATCCGTTAATTGTTTCTATTTCTAACTGTTGATCCTAAGGCATGTCCTTTGCTACCCATAGCATCCTTCAGACATTTAAACTGCTTTCCTCACATCTTAAAAGCCATTGTGAATTTGCTGGAAAATGGGCTTTCTATTCATGCCATTTGTTTCCCGTTCACTAAGGTGTGAAGCCACAGTGGAACTATGGTCAGACATTTTATTATATGGTCTAAGCATTCACAGGAAAAGAAGTTTTAGCGTGAGTTTTTAATTTTATCTCCGTGGAGAACATACCATTTAGACTTGTGGAAGCTGATTGTGCTTCCTTAGTTAGGCATTGAATGCATTGACAAAAATGTGAAGGGCTGTAAACAGCAAGCGAAATATTCATTAGGAATTGAGAGTACTAGAAAGCAAAATGGAGAATCTTATGCCACACCCATCATAATAATCTATAAGAAATTTTCCCTTAAATCCTCCAAATAGTACAAATGGAAGGCTAGAGTAAGAAAGAAATGGAAAACCCAGCAAGAAAAAGTAGGCCAGTCTCTAGCAATAGTAGACTTGAACACAAAGCAGTAAAAATGACAGATATAAAAGCCTGTCAGATACTCTCCATATTTATAAATACATACTCCTGCCCTTCCCATATATACTATGAGTGTTCATGTTGCTAAGAAAATAAACAAAAATGTTGTGAGGAATTGCATAATTATATAAACGTAATATGGAATAAATTTAAAAGTCTTTCATGTACTTCTTTAACCTTCATGGCACACCTCTCATCCAAAAATATATTTCCACTTGTTAATAAATATTTTTCTTTATTTTAAGTTATCGTTACATATAAATTATGTGCTGAGTGTAGAATCAAAAGGAAGAAGCGTCAGCTCAGCATTTTCACATCACTCACAAAGGAAAAAAAAAATAGACATGTTACTTTTTAATAATTTCTTACTGCTTTGGAACTCCATCAACTAATGGGACCAGTGTTCATGGCTTAGGAGTATATTTACCACAAATACTTCAGTGGTTATCAAACATCATCCCTTCATTTCAGCGGTTAGCCAACCTCAACCAGTATTTATTGCCTCATATACTTTTCTGCTGTGAACATTACACCTTAATTGCCTCAGTCCTGATTTCAAAGCTTGTCTTAAAATGCCTGAATGGAATAAGTGCTTCTTGCTTCACTTATGTGAGACAGCAGTGCCTGTATCCTGGCAGTTGGGAGAGAGACATGAACTCAGCAATGGTGCAGTGGATGAGACTCCTCTGGAAAGGGACAGATCTGCAAATTCTCTTCTGTTTCTGAACATGGAGCACAAGGATTGGCTGCCAAACAATTGTTCTAGTGCTCACACAAATATTGACTCTAATGATAGCCAGTGCTTTCAAGCAAACAGGAGAAACACAGCCGATTTCAACAACAGCAGCAGCACCAACCAGTGACATTGCTTTATTTTATTTTTTTTTTCTGATTTGTCCTTTTTTAAGTGCCTGTTTCTTCCCAATCCCAGAATCCACCTGTGTAACATATTTTTTTTTCATTTTGGTTGTTTTTCATTAAAAGTAATTTGACAACAATAATACCTTTGAGATTATCGCTTTGAGGGGAATAGTATCCCTCAAACAGATGAAATCTAAAAATACGTTATGAAATTTAAAAAGAGCTGAAGTTTGAGTCTTTCATCTCTGCTTCAAGTGAGTGTGTGTGTGTGTATGTGTGTGTGTGAGTGTGTGTGTATGTGTGTGTGAGTGTGTGTGTGAGTGTGTGTATGTGTGTGTGTGTGAGTGTATGTGTGTGTGAGTGTGTGTATGTGTGTATGTATGTGTGAGTGTGTGTGTATGTGTGTGTGAGTATGTGTGTGTGTGTGTGAGTATGTGTGTGTGTGTGGTTGCAGTGGGATATTTTGCTGTTGTCTGTCTCCTTGGTCCGTTGAGATTCACACCAAGTATGTTTTTCTCTGGAGAGCATCACCTGTCCCATAATACAGAGCTGCAGTGGCCTTTCTCAGAAGGGTCTTCATGTCTCGAAAGATCTTTAATGAGAATCATGTTAAGTTACTCCCAAATCCTAGATTGAAGCCTTCCTACATAGTGACATGTGTGTTTTAACGTACTTATCTAAAAATAAATTAAAAAAAAAAAAAGAAGAAGTTCAATGTATGTCTCCTGAATGGATAAATACTTTTCAACCTGACCAAAAGGACAACTCCCTGTGGTAACATGAAAATGTTTTCCGGGCACAGAAAGATCTCAGTATTTTCCAAGTAGAAGATCCAGCTAGCCATAACCAGCATGGATAGTGGAGAGGCTCAAGGTCTCATTTAAAGCTGAAGAGTTATTGGCTATTGCTTGATGAAGAAAGGAGATTAGGTTTCCTTGGGTGCAGCCTCTGACACTGTCCATATCCCAATGAATGGCTATGTGCCCATACATCTAAGGAGCACTAAGAAGACACAGTGGGTTTAAATTTTTTCTAAAGTCATGAAGTTAGGAGGAAAATGATGGGAGGAGTCACAGAAGAAGAGAGGAGGGAGTAGGGAATGGATTTGTTCAAAACACTATATTCTTGTGTGAATTCCTCAAAAAAAAAAAAGATGGCAAATTATAAAGAAGAAGGAAAATAGACAAGAAAGAATGTTTGTTATTTAAGAATATAAACTACTGTTTACTGTCTTATTAAGATGTTCAAAATATTTAAGGCCTCCTTGTCAGCACTCAAAACAACCAGCTGCCCCAACATCCTTCTGCATTGTTGAAAATGGGACCTTTTTATTCCTTCTGTGACTTTTATTTAAAGTGCCACACATAAGAACATAATGTCCTCTTTGGTCTCCAGTGGCCTGATTTCACTCAGAATATTACTATATGTTTTGTGGTCTCCACTGCTTCTTCTCAGTTAACACAGTGACTCTTCGATTCCTCCCATTGTTGAGAAACTCTTTAGAGTATTTCACCTATTTCTCTCCATGCCTGGCACTGTCCTTTATGTGTGTATATATATGTGTGTGTGTGTGTGTGTGTGTGTGTGTGTGCATGTGTGTGTATAAGTAGTGATCGGCTTACTCAATTACAAAGCCCTGGAAGATATACCTGGTACATTTCTAAGTCTCTCCCATTTCCGCTTACATTTTATTTACCTTGAGCAATTTTAACACACACACACACACACACACACACACACACACACACACACACACATACAGCAATCCTAGATATTTACTTTTAGGTAGACTCCTTTGCTGCTCTACAGATGTTTGAGTCCAAGAAAAACTTTCTCTCCTATGTTGACCATACACTCTTCATTTATACACTTTAGAAAGGAACAGATTTGACTTTCAGCTTTTCTTATAAGCATCATGTACATAGAAAACATGGACCCGGCAGTTAGTTATTCATGAAATGAGTGCCTCGCTTCTCTGAATTAAGCAGACCACATGTACAATATGGCAACACATAGGGCACAATGATATAAAATACATTAGGCTAAGATGGAAAATCGGGAATAATTGTATGTGAAATTTTTGTGGAGCAGTTAGGTGTGAGGCTGGAAATATCACTCTGTAAACACAACAAAGGTCACATCTGCATTCTAAAATAAATGTATATTTTAACATGGAAACTACAATTACATAAATTTCTTAAGTAAATACAGAAAGGTAGTACAAGAATCTAAATATGGTTGGGTGAGTTAAAAATTCCAGTTGTTATCTCTAGACCTATTATTGGATACTATAAACGAGGAGATCCTCTGTATGTAGTGATTGTATTAAATACTGAAATGTTTTTTTCCCTAAAATTCCTTCATGATGGTGTGGAGTTAGAATCTTTTTTTTTTAATTTTTTTATTGAAAAATAAAATAATTCATATTACATCTCCTTTTCTATCCCATCCCATACATCCTCCCATTCCTCCCTCCCTCCCACTTTCACCCCAATCCCCCTTCCCTATTACTGTGACCAAGGGGGACCTCCTCCCCCTGAATATGGTGCTAGGGTATCAAGTCCCTTCTTGGTAGTCCGCTATCCTTCCTCCAAGTGCCATTGGGCCTCCCCATCAAAGGGACCTGGACAAATATAGGGCACCAGAGATCCTGTGAAAGTCAGTCCCCGGTCTCCACTTAACTGTGGAGAATGTTCTGTCCCTTGGTTAGATCTGGGTAGGGGTTTGATGATGGCTGCACGTTTTGTCCTTGGTTGGTGCCTTTGATCAAGCAGAACCCCTGGACTCAGATCCACCCATCATAATGTTCCTCTTGTAGGTTTCTAGGACCCTCTGGATCCACCTACTTCCCTATCCCCTATATTTTTCTCACCTAGAGTCTCAATAGGATGTTCTCACCTCTATCCCACTTTCCTGGTAGGTGCAGATTTTCATGGGACCTGCCCTTGGGCTAGTGTCCAGCTATAAGTGAGTATATACCATTTGAGTCTCTCTGCTTCAGGGTTAGCTCACTCATTATGATCATTTCTAGTTCAATCCATTTGTCCACAAATTTCAGGAATTCCTTGTTTTTAATAGCTGAGTAGTATTCCATAGTGTATATGTACCACAGTTTCTTTATCCATTCTTCTACTGATGGACACTTAGGCTGTTTCCATGTTCTGGCTATTATGAATAAGGCTGCTATGAACATGGTTGAGCAAATTTTCTTGTTGTGTGCTGGAGCATCTTCTGTGTATATTCCAAGGAGTGGAATAGCTGGGTCTTGAGGAAGCCCTATTCCCATTTTTCTTAGGTAGCACCAGATAGATTTCCAAAGTGGCTGTACTAGTTTGCATTCCCACCAGCAATGAAGGAGTGTTCCTCTCTGTCCACATCCTCGTCAGCATGTGTTGTCACGTGAATGTTTGATTTTAGCCATTCTGATGGGTGTAAGATGGAATCTCAGAGTTGTAGTAAGAAAGGGAGTTAGAATCTTAAAGAGTTATGCAAAATAATTATTTTTACCATTTTTTGTTTTGTTCTTGTCTTTGATAGACCAGTCAATTAAAACACTGTTAGTGTTTATCTGATTTGACAGTTGTGCACTGCCCTTGGATGAAAATAATAACAATAAGAAAAACAAACAAACAAATGAAAAACAATGTTACAATTTTACAAAGGTAGGAAGCCTTTCTTGTACTGCTTAGAAAAAGCATTTCTATCACTAAGTCCACATAGGTGTCATCTTTTATTTATGAATGGAAGAGGTGCATAATGAAGAAGTCTGTCCTTAGTTCATACTCAACATCTTATGACTAATCTACACCCCTTAAGAGCTAAGCTAAACCTTGTGATATAAAACCAACAGGAGGAAATGGAATCAGTATAGAGAAGGAGAGATGAATGGAAAATGAAATTGCAGTGCACAATGAGATTTTGTTCTTGCGTGTGGTTTTTAATATCATTTATTTCAATAAAAAATGCACATTGGGATTTTATTTAGTTGTAAAATATTACATTGTGAAATTAGCAGGAAAATAGAACCTGCAAAATATGAAATTACGTAACACAGAGAAATTCACATGTTCTTTCTTGTGTGTAGGTTTTTGCTTTTTACTTTTATATCTGTGTATACATGTAAGTGTTGGGTATGGGCTTGGGACATGAAACTAGAAAAGGGACCCTGACAATGTAAAAAGAGATTCTAAGGATGGAGGGGGAAAGGGTGATAGAATGCATGTGACAAGACAGTGAAAAGAGGACCAGTGATGGTCTGGGTGGGAGAAGATGTGCAGAAGGTGTAGAATGAGATCTAACAAACACAATGTGCGAAAGTACAAAAATGAAAGCTATTAACTGTATGCTAATTGAAAGCAAGAATCATTACAAACATTTTGAACATTGTCTTGCAAACACCACAATATTTCTGTATGTTCAATGCATGGTTGAAATGAATTCAGTGCAAGGGTGATTAATTCTTTATCCACACTTGTAAAAAGGCAGGAAAATAGATAACTGGAACTGGGTATAATTTTAAGTGAAATAAAGCAGGCTCAGAGAGTATCACATATTTTCCACCATATGTACAATATGAATGTAGCATAAAAGGAAAGAGGATTAAAAGGAGGAATGTAAGAAGCAGATGTGTATGGGAAGAGGTGCGGAGAAAGTGCTTAAGCATTCTTCCAAAATTTCTCCAGGCATGAGACTTTTGAGGACAAGACCCAAGAAGCCAGGCCTAAACAACTGTTCATATAGGCAACAAAAAGTGTACTTAGTAGGTTATAAATATTTATGTTATAAATATTAATAATAATATTAATAATTTTTAAAGTGGTCATGAATGTGAGATTGGGCATTACACAACAGGGGTGGGACAAAAAAAAGAGTGGGGAGGAAAGGGTAGCTATGTAATAGTAACATGAAAATCTAGAAAAAATTTAATAATAAATATACAATTGAAAAAATAAGGAAAATAAGTCTTCCAAAGGTTTCTATTCAGTATCTAAATTTAAAATCCTTAAGATATCATTCCTACAAAGGTATTCAGAGGAAATGATGGCTTGAACTGCATGTGTCTGTGATGAGAAGTGTATTGCATATCCTAGGTTCTGCCTTACAGTGATGGACTGAGATATTTTCAGGCCGATGTTTCAGAACTGCTTGAGTATGAGAGGAGCGTTGTCGGGGCTGTGAAGCCTCTGAAAAGGTTAAATGCAAGAACCCAAAAGGGCTTTTAAAGAGGAAGGAAATCTGTTTTCAAGGAGAGTCAGAGATAGCAGGTTGGGAGAGCCTGCCTCTGTAGATTCCTCCTCTTACTTTGAAAGAAAATCCATAGGAGGCAGATGAGCTGTCAAAGATTTCCAGTTCTTGGGGTGAGTTTGTTCTCTATCATTCTGCTATTTTCATTATTTAACAAAGGAGACTCCACCACACTGCTCACTTGCTTCTCTTTGTCAGCAGACATGTGAATTTGGAGACTGTATTCCTATGTTGATTCCCTAGAAAAAGTTTATATTTTAAAAGAGCACACATGCAGAGAAGATCAGTGTCCCTCTGGGAGTGGTAGACTGCACAATATTATACTCAATTAATTTTTAAATGTGCAATTATTTTACACATTTTACTTAAGGTTACTGGGTTAACAGCAAAGTAGTTTGTCAAACTTTTTACCATTGAGCACCCACATACATGAGCAAGCAAGTGGAATACAGCGTGTAAAAATAACAATATATGTTTCCACACCCAGTAAAAAATTGACTGTGCTTTGAGTTGTTTCTCTACTGTGCAGTTTATTTGTACCGCCATTGATTCCTTTCACAGGCTCTAAACACGCCTCCCAGGTATACCGGCGTGTATACATGTGGAGTTTGAAAAGAATAAATCGAGAAATAGTTCAGAATAATAGCATTGCATCATGTGCTGCATCCTCTTTGCTTAAATCTATCTTTAGCATGTCTGGATAAATTGAAAACATACTTTTTAGTTTAGGTATTTTTCAGAGGGGAGTAGTAAAAATAACCAGAGAGACTTCAGTCAAAAGTCACTTGTTTCTTCATTTTTATGCAGGAAGTGTGGACAAATGCCTCAAAACAGGAGGCACACTTTCCACCACTTGCTGAATCCACGTTTGTTTCCCTTACCTTATCTGACTTCAGAATCTCAGTGAAGTCTGTTTCCAGGGCATTGGTAAAGGACTATGTCTACTCTGTAGACCGTGGTCCACTTACTGTCCACCAGAGGATATAATAGGTGGTAGTATTCAGGAAACAGGGGTGGGAAGTGTACAGACTATAGACTCAAATATCTGGGAAACATTGCTGACATTCCGTAGAAAATGGCACAGTTTATACATAATCTTTCAATATTTCAGAATTTCTCTGTGTTACAATTTTGTATAAATAAGAACAAATTTAAAGTGATCACATATTATCACTTCAAAAGTCCAGTATTAACTTTATACCTTCAATATTTACTTAAAATTTGACAGAGTCTGAATTATGAGTCATTTATTTAATGATAATTATATTTCAGAATATAAACACCTACAAAGTTAGCTTTGTTGCAGGAGATATCTAAAATTGGAACACTTCATTCTTCCAACCTAAAGACAGATAATTTTAGATTAATATATCTATATAATACACCCTTTCTGGAGTAATGGAAGTACCGCACAGTTTGATGTACTTCTACCTTGGTGGATAAGGCTTGCACATGTATTTCAATTAGATGCTCTTAATAAGTGGAGTGTTTTCCTTGCTCCCAAGTTGGTCTTGAGAAGTTAGTTGGCTTAAGGATGCCTGGTACCTCTTCCCAGAAAAAAAAAAAATGTTTTTCCTCTCATTGCTATTCCTTCCCTAGGAAAAAGTTTAACTGGTTTCTTTACATGTCATCTATGACCTTGTGCAGACTTTAGTGACCCCAAAGATGTGGTGTTGTAATAAGACCTGGTGATTTACATAGTAGCTTCCTCCTTGGATGAGAAAGCAGGAAACTAAAACAACTCAGAGAAAGCCATGCAGAAATCATGCCAGCCTCTGTGTACTGACTCTCATTGTATCTCTGACCTCTAAAAGTCGCAGTACAAAGAAGTGGTAAGTTATTAGAGGCAGCACCATGACCCAGAAAATAAATCTGCAAGGTCTTTGCTGACCATTGCCTATTCTCACCCACCATGGAGCCTGCCAATCATAAAAATATTTCATGATACGAGCCCATCCATTTCTGAAACGATGATGAATGGGCCTGCTTCAACCAGAAGATGAAAGCTGAGGAAAAATTTTGATGTTGATGTCTACTAGATGGAGCAGAAATAATTAATGTTCCTTTATGGCAGCATGATTTATCAAGGATGACATAGCACAAGGGCCCCTATGAACTAGGTGCTAACTGCTAGCTTGCCAAAAATTTTTGACAACTAAATTTGAGGCAACCTAAGAAACCCAGTGAATGATACCAGCATCCTGATTAACAATGCCATGCATAGATCAAAGGACAGCAAGGCACCATTTATTAACTTGGTATCGATGCTTTGAGCATTTTTATAGAGTATGAAAACAAGAAATAATTGTTTATATATGAAAACTGTATAGTATTTTAAAATCATTTGGTTAAAACATTTTAGGACTTAAACGTACATTCAGTAAAGACTTCAATATATTCACCTTACTTAACATGCAGAATGATTGCTGAAAGGAGCTAGTTTTGGAAATGGTAGCAATGGCGACACCAAACAGCCTCACAAATGTCCTTCTGAGCCATCAGTATGGACACTTGTGCCATATTTCTATTGTTCTTATTTCCTATATGATAATAGAATGGGAAATTAAGCATTAAAAACTTTCTCTATTTCTCATTCTAAAATTTGGTTAGAGTCGTTAATTGTCATGGGTTTGTAATTGACAGGATTTTACTCCACATCTTAATTGTTTTCCAGGCAGGTAGAAAAGGTCTGAAACCCAATAAAGCTATAAGGTGGGGGCTATCAAAAATTATGTAACAGATTTTAAATTGAAGGCAGACTTTTAAGGTTAAATTATCAACATTTAGAAGTATTATTGAAAGATACCAAAACTAATGTTGCCAATTAGTTGGCAGGTACAAGCCTTGTACCTTCATATATAAGTATGTATATATTTAAACAGGAACATGCTATCTCCTATCTGCTCTTACCAAGAAGAAACAAAATTGTCTAAGATTTTATTTTTGTTTCTACTTCATTTAGTCTTTCACGAACATTAAAATAATTATAAATAAATATTTCCCTTCAAGCTGTTAATTTTATATTATTATATGAAATGAATGTTACCATTTCAAATTCTGTTGAAATTTTACATTTCTCAGTTAATAATAATAGTATTGTAGTAATTATCGCAGAAACTTAACAACTGAGATAAAATGTAAGATCCAGGCTTCATTCTTGTTTCTGCTGTATAGGTGTTTTTATTTCACATAAATTTCAGTATCTTCTAAATTATTTAACGTCATAAAGTATGCTTAAGCTGTATACTGTCTTTAAAGTGAAGGTTATTAAATCCCTTGACACTTACTATTATCAGTAAAAATATATTCCTACATTTTCCTAAGAATTTGGAATGAATTCTTTGAAGAAAAATGTTTCCTCCTGCACATCAGGCTTATGTTATTCTAAACAGATTTTTAACACTAATTAGTTTTGGACAGCATAGAGAGCTCCTCATGGTTTTTCGTGCTACGATCTTCACATCAGGCAATCCCAGCTGTGACCCCAGCATCTATAGCCTGTTTATGAAGATCTTAATGATAGGAGACAATGCTTATCACTGCGAGCCTCCTGGTGATCACCCATGCACCACAGTGCCTTTTGTCCGAGAAAGCGTATTTAAGTGTGGTGCTCTGTCTTCACTTTCTCTGACTGGCAACATCATGATTTCATTCATGTGTGAAGCATTATTAAATCCAATTATTCTTACAACCAGTTAGGAGAAAGGGTCATTATTCTAGCTCATTAGCTGTTTAAATGGTAGGCATAACAGCGAATCTTTGTTTTCATTCTCTGATCCTGATATTCAGCTCTATCGGATGGAAAGAGGAGGAGTAGGACAGCATGACTCCGATGGCCATGTGCAAAGTGAACATGTGTCTGTCTCGTTTGAAGACTGGTATTGCTTTCTTGAAATATTTTGCAATGGGTGAATCATGTCACTTGTACAGTTGAGACTCAATATTACAAACAAATTATATCCCTTTCAGAGTCCCACAGGCAAACAAAATATGCTCTGAGTGCACGTGCACATATAGGCACATGAAACACGGTCCATCAGGAAATTATTTGATAACATTAATGCAATAAAAAGAAGTGCTTGTAAGAGAGTGCTCATAGTAAGAATAAAGTATTTTTTAAAAGGACCCCATAGTCTTATTTTTAGTTATTAGAAAACACACAGGCATGAGTGTGCATGCGCGCGCACACACACACACACACACACACACACACACACACACACACACACACCTTATACCTCCATTTTGTAAAGGGAAATTTTACCTACTGAGAAAGCCGCTACTAGACTATTTCCAGACCGTGCTTTATAGAGTAGAAAAATCTAACTTAGCAAAAATAGTGAATGTAGATTCCAGCAACAGCCTCAGAGGAACAATCATGAAATATGAAATAATACAAAGTTCAGTCTTTAAGCAATTTCGCCACTTGTTGCAACATAGACAGGAATTGGAGACTATTATACTAAGTGAAAGGAGCTAAAGACAGGCATGTTTTCATCTATACATGTAATCTAAAATAATTGAACTGAGAAGTATGTGAAATGATATCAGTTTGCAAAGACTGTTACTTCCCTATTGCAAAAACACCATGACAAAGGCAATTTCCAGGGGGGAAAAAAGAGCTCCAGAAAGTTAGAGTCCACTACAGTGGGAGCCCAATGCTGGAAGTTGTGCTAATTGTACCAGCTTTTGAAATGTCAAAAATGACGTTCACTGACATATGTCCTCCTGTATGCATCTCCACAATTCTTGCTCTTCTCCATCCAGCCACCAAATGGAGACCACATAATTAAATTCCTAAGACTTATTGGGGAGATTTCTCCTTCAGTTCACCACAGTGGGGCTTGTGGTAAATAGAGAGGTGGTAGTCCAGTGATTCCTTTGATTCTCTCACACTGATCATAAAAAAAAATTGCATCTTACTTTCAGCCATGTATTCATCCATCCATTTTGCCACAGTCGTGAATTCGTTTCCTATCAATGTTGTATCAAAGCATCTTAAACTTGGGATCTTATGGCATAGTTTTATCGTTCCACCATTCTGTAGCCCAGATAATTGGCATGGAGCATCACCTCTCTGGAAGCTTGAAAGAAATTGATCTCTTTCTGCATTTCCTAGGTTTTATGTCTTTTTAACCATCTTCAGCACCAAAAATGCTGATTCTTTTTCATTTTGCATCATTCAGAAATCCTCTGTAGTCTCATCTTCTGCTTTCCTGTGTTGATTTTTTTTTCCTATTTTGCTTTTTCCTATGAAGCTCAATTGAGATTTAAATCAGGCCAAGTATAGACTAGGAGTTAAAGATTTCCCGAGCCATGATGACTCAGAAAATGTCTCCATGTTAAGGTCACATGATGAGCAATCCTATTTGTCTCTCATCCTAACTCCTCATTTTCTATATCATACTTAGTTATAGGGACTTGTTTGTACCAGGGATGGTGGCATTATTTTGCCTTTCATATGCTACTCTTGACATCTAGAAATTCATGTCCCTTCCGTATAACATATGAATCAAAGTACAAAAGTGCCTCACTTTCAATCCAAGTGAGAATTATCTGAAAGCCCCCCTAAGGTATTCAAATTTAGCTAACACAAGGGGTCCTGGTATTATCACAGGAACCATCTAAAGTGAGGATATGTGAGGCTCCGAAAATGAGCTATTCTGAGGTTAAATTTTCTTATGTGTGTGAGCTTATATGTTAGCGTGAATAATATTAAGAAATTAAAATGTCCTCTCTTGGAAATGTGCAGAACAGGGATTTTGTAAACTTGGATGTGAGTGAAAATTAGCATAACCATTATGAGAAATAAGGTGCGGTTCTTCAGGAAACCAAAATTATAATTAATCTATGTTCCCAGTTTTACCCCAAAATATATGTAATAGATATATCAAAGAGATATGTTATGTTCTAATGTCCACTGTAGCGCTTTTACAAATCCCAATTACGTAACCATCTTAGTACACAGTCAGATTAGTGAAGAAGATATATCAAGCACACATACTAAAAATGTCCACAAGCATTAAAAATGAAATTGAATTTTGTTGTATGCCATGATATGGATTCAGTAGGAAAATATACGAAGTAAAATAAAGGCAAACATAGAGCAAACATTTTATGTTCTCAGCTACATTTGTATTACAATACTCTTCGGTTCAGAGAAGCATAGGTTTTAGGTTTTGGAGATGGAGAGCTAACAGGCATGAGGAAACAATAATGAAAGGGAACACAGCTTCAGTTTGACACAGAAATATGTATGGAAATTTAAAACTCTGCCATGCAGCATGCTGACTTGGGCTAATGACACACTATTTTCCATTCAATGCCTCTGTGCAGATAGGTCTTGAATCTTCTTGTCATGAAACATGTCTACTACTTAGAGTAATGGATAGGTAGCTTGGCTTGACTTGATAATTCAACATCATATTAAAATCATATTACATTGCACATGAAAATATATTCAGCTGTAGCTTTTCAATGCCTATTAAAGAAACACATCAGGCCAGCAGAATTGCACCCCTTTCTGTTGGCTTTGAGGAACAATTTATCACGGCCTCCTAAAGGTAGTCCACATCACTAGTCTTTTGAATGGCTCCCTTTTCAGAAGCCAGCAGGGATGGGTCGACAGTTTTTCACATCTCTTCATGACAACCTGTTTTGTATTCACATCTGGCTCTCTTCTTTTCCTCCTTCTTCCATTTTCAAGGATATATTTCACAATACTGGGAACACCTAGAAAAATGAGTATAATTTCTCCATCTCAATGTCATCAACCCAACCACCCACAGTTTTCTGTGCCAAGTCAGGTAACACATATTATCCAAATGTCCCCGGGCAAAGACACCTTTGGGAAACTCTGTACAACTTGCCTTTCCCACAAACAACCAAGGTAACTTTCTAATATATGATCCACCTTTCTCAGTGCTGGTGATCCAATTTAATCAGAAACTAAGTTAATATAATTCAACATTTTTCTACTTTATTATGTGCTTACCTTCATGTTGAGAACACACATTCTTTGAAAATGTTACGAGATACAGACTGGAAATCCACCACATACTTCAAATCAAAACTAAAAAAGTCAAGTGGGAACCACCCACAGTCACCATCCACCCTGTCAAAAGGCACTGATGCCTGGGAAACTGAAGCTTTTACTAACCCGAGATCACAATCTGATTTGCATGTTCTCTTTGATGGCCTGTGTTACTTCTTTTATTATTCAACCTGGAAAAGCAAAATAATTCCCAGAGTGTCTTTGTCCTCTAGCCTTTCTTTATTTATAATACTTACATCTGAAATGACCCAAAAGTAAACGTTGTGAAACCGCCATGCCTTTTCAACATGTACACACAAATGGAGATGCAGTGCACTTACACTGAGTGAGATTTAATGGAGACATGTTCAGTTATTCGTTTTTTCTTTTTCTGGGTTAAAAATATTTAGACTATTTAGGACAAATGTGCATTTAACTAGTCGTCATTGTGATCTCTGCACACATTACTGGACCTCGTGAAGGGAAAAGCAAAGCCATGAGACGAATAGACATGGAACTCTTGTGCTTATTAGGAGGCAGGGAACTGGTCCTTAAAGACAGTATTTAGGATAATGGTTCACACTTTTAACTGATCATTAGCCTCTCAGGGGAAGATGCTTAAGATTTTATTTCAGAGTGCTTTCCCTAGAAATTATGAAAGAGAATTTTCAAAGCATGGCTCCCTGTGTAAATTACAAAATGTAGTGAAATCTTTTTATGCATATTGTGGAATTTCACATGCCATTCACTTTGAAGACCCTAGATTTGCATTTTTTAAGAGTCCTGCTTTAGTCTTGGGCCTTTATAAATTTAATAGACAAGAAAATCATGGCCCTACCAAGTACACACAAATTTTGTCTGCTAACCCAAGTTCTGTCCATTCCCACTGGCCTACATGTACGGTGATGCCCTGTGTGTCCATTTACAGAGAAGTTGTCTTACCACCATTACCTTGTCCTTTTGTTATCTGACTGATGAACTACTGTCCCTACTGCTGCTTCTTTTCCCCTCCTCTCTCTCTCTCTCTCTCTCTCTCTCTCTCTCTCTCTCTCTCTCTCTCTCTCTCTCCTGACCCCCACCTCTTTCTCTCTCTCTGTCTCTCTCTGTTTCTCTCTGTCTCTCTGTCTCTCTCTCGGTTTTGTCTCTGTCTCTGTCTCTCTCTCTCTCTCTCTCTCTCTCTCTCTCTCTCTCTCTCTCTCTCTCTCTCTCTCTCTGTGTGTGTGTGTGTGTGTGTGTGTGTGTGTGTGTATGTGTGTCTGTCTATCTGTCTGTCTGTCTGCCTCTCTCTGTCAGTCTCTGTCTCTCTCTCTGTCTCTCTCTCTGTCTCTCTCTCTGTCTCTCTCTCTGTCTCTCTCTCTCTCTCTCTCTCTCTCTCTCTGTGCATGTGTGTGAGAGAGAGAAAGAGAGAGAGATCTGATCTTAAATAGCAAGAACCATACTCCATTTCTTCTATTACAGCACTGCCTACAACAGAGCTGTGCTATTGCTGCCTGCAGAAGCTTTGCAAAGGACTGAATGGTCCACTTCATTCAGAACAAAGTCTTCATATTTCTGTAAGTGGGTCAATCACCTGTTAACAAATGTGTTCTTTCTTTGTGCTTATAATTTGTTTCACTGTTTATATTTCTTTATCTCCCTTCAAAACTGTGTTTTCGAAGTTATAATCATTTTTTTCAATTATGCCTGACAAAATTGGCTGTAGAAGTGCTCTTGGAATAAAAATATTAAGTAAACCATCTCATTTGTAGTCCTATCTCAGTTTTCCATCTTTTGTTCCTTCTTCTCTCACTTTCTGCTTTTATTTCCTAGGCTAAGATCATGACACGGAGTCTAATGAAGTCAGTTATGTGAGCTTTCTATGGACAGTGGATGTTAACAACATTGTTTAATTGCTTATATGGTTGCCAGTATAATTGCACTCAATCTTGACAAAATCATGCTATTGTAAAGAAGAGCTTAGGCCAAAGAAGTCAAAATAGAACTTTACAATTATAAACCATTCCCCTGTGGTAGACTCCTTGACAGTACAGCTTTCTTGATTACAGCTTAGAACTGTGACCTTTATAAACACAGTGCTTATCAATATATACCACTTCTCAGAAGCATAGTGCCCCTGCTTTTAACAGAAGGGCCTGCAGATGGCTTTTCCCGAGACCCTTACCTGTTTCATAGACCTCACTCCATGTCCCCTAGGCCCACACACACTCTAAATCCAGGCAAATGTTACCATCTCCTTATCCTGGTATTTACTTGCTTGTGCCATGGTTTACTCACTCATTAGTTTTGTCTCATTTGCAAATTTTATTCTTTAAATATATATTCATAAATGTTAATATGAAACTTGATTGAAACAAATATACAAAGAGTGGTTTAAGTACAGAAAGTATAAAGCGTTTTTCAATTTGGGCACTTGGAAAATACCTGTGTATGGAGTTTTGCCTTTCCTAGGGAACAACGTGGCAAAACAACAGAAGCAGTTGCTGGGTGAAGAGTCTACATGACAGAATATGTGCATGTAGCTAAATTTGTGTTTAAAAATGTTTTAAAAGATGAGTGTTTTGGCAATCAAAGCTATTTCTTTTGTGCTAATCAACATGTTTGTTTTACAGTGTGTTATAAAACAACTTTGCAGTAATTAAATGTCTAACAGGGATTTTATGACTGTTTGTTGAACACAAATTTAGTTTAGATTCATAGTTTAGAGTTATTAAGTGAGCCATCATAATTTCACATTTGAAATACAATACATTATAGACCTCTCCTTAGCTTTGTATGAGGCTCATATCAAAAAGGAATGTATTTACTTCAACTGTAACAAGCCATCTGCAAACACATCAATAAAATGCCCTTTTTTTTTTTCCATGTAGGTTTATTTCTCGTGAGCACGTAGAAATAAAGGGCCATGCTGGTTTCATCAATGGAGGAGGGATTTGGTTGAGTGAATACTTAGTAACACACCAGACTCATCCCTGGGTATCACACATAAAACACAAGAGAGGATAATTCATTTATGTTTCACAAATGATGAAACCGAGAAGCTAAATAACTTGGCTTAATTTTCTTGTTCTTCAAAGTAAATGACAAAGACTGACTTTAAGAAAACCTTTTTCAACATAAGTGAGTATATACCATTTGTCTCTTTTTGCTTCTGGGTGAACTCACTCATTATGATCATTTCTAGTTCAATCCATTTGTCCACAAGTTTTGGGAATTCCTTGTTTTTAATAGCTGAATAGTATTCCATAGTGTAAATGTACCACAGCTTCTTTATTCATTCTTCTACTGAGGGACACTTAGCCTGTTTCCATGTTCTGGCTATTATGAATAAGGCAGCTATGAACATGGTTGAGCATAGGGGTGTGTTCCATGGAAGACTTTACTTATCAGGAAAGTGGGTCAGAGGGGAGGACATTCTATTGGGACTTTAGGTGAGAGAAGGATGGGAGAATGGGGAAATAGAAGGATCCAAAGGGCCTGGGAAACCTGCAAGAAGAGCGTTATGATGGGCGGATCTGGGTCCTGGGGTCCTTCCTGCTCAAACTCTGGCACCAACCAAGGAAAATATAGGCAATAAATTTTGAACCCCTACCCAGACCTAGCCAGTGGACAGGACATTCTCCACCATTGAGTGGAGAGGGAGGTCTGACTTTCATACAAACTCTAGTGGCCCATTTCTGACCACGTCCCCTTGATGGGGAGGCCTGGTGGCACTCAGAGGAAGGATAACAGGTCACCAAAAAGAGACTTGATACCCTATGAGCATATACAGGAGGAGGAGGTCCCCCTCAGTCACAGAGATAGGGGAGGGAAATAGGGGTGAAGCGGGAGGGAGGGAGGAATGGGAGGATACAAGGGATGGGCTATCAATTGAGATGTAATATGAATAAATTAATAAATAAAAAAATAAATAAAAGAAAAAAAGAAAACCTTTTTTTTCTCTCAAACTGATCCACAGGTTCTGTTGGTACAGGTAACTTGATGTAGACAGAAAAAAGAATCTACCTAACACCTGTGCCAACTTCTCTACTGCTCAACATTCACAAGAAACTTGAGTGTTGATAGTTGAGAAGCCATGCATAGAAACATATAATTATTAGATCTGGAGCATCTTGATCATGCAGAGAACTATGAGTTTGAAGCCAGATGTACAATGAGACCTTGTCAAAAATGTTAGGAGAAAAGAAAGGAAGGAAGAGAGAGAAAGAAGCAAAGGGGAGGTAAAAAGAAAAGAGAAAGCAGAAAGATGAAGAAGTATAGAAAAGAAGAAATCACATTCAAGGATCTAGTTAGTTGATGCAAAGCACTTGGTTTTATGTTTGTTTGTTTTCTGTTTGCTTGTATTTTTCGGGTTTCTCTGTGTAGCCTTGGCTGTCCTGGAGCTCAGTATGTACACCAGGCTGTCCTCGAACTCACAGAGATCCACCTGTCTCTGCCTCCCATGTGCTGGGCTTAGAGGTATCCACCACCTCCACTGCCACCCGGAAAGTACTCAAATTTTGAAGAAATCATCGATCCACTAAAACTACCAATATTATTTAGTTTTGGTCCTGACTGAATCACTTTGACCTATTGGGCGCAAAGAGAGAATAGATCCTTTTCCCAAGAAGTACAAGAATTCACAGAAGACAGCAAATGACAAGCACCTGAAGGAATGGTACCATTTAAAAAGGACTTTTTTTTATCTTCCATGTATTATATCACAGTCTTGTATATATAGCATTTGCCCTGATATTTTCCCAAGCCTTGTGAGATGAATCTTTGAATGTAATTTCATGTCCTTTCACTCATTTCATCTCTTAATCAACCAAATTATCTTCATAGAAACATAAACTGAGATGGGAGAATGATGAGTTAGTTAATTACTCAGTACTGAGGAGTTGCTCAGGAACAGAACTGAGGTTTCTGGGACATCTGACCTCATGCTGGGGGTCAGTGGTGGGTGGGCAGTGGAGGCAACATAAGAAGAAAAGATGGCTCTTCTTCGAGAACATTTATGTCTATTACTCAAGTACTCAAGGAACTGTATTTTTTAGCCACATAAATCTTAGTCATTGCTTTCATTTAAATCTTTGAGCAGTTAGCTACTACAAATGTCAGACATAATTAACTCAAAATCATTAGGTGCATTTGGCGAGGGGGGCAGTTATGATATTTGTTCTGCTTCTAACATAAACACTTCTATAATTTTTCAATTCTCTGAAGCAAATTCCTTGATCAGGGGTTCAATAAGAGGTAATAAAATATATACATACCTAGCTTACTATTCTTTTTGCTTATTTGTTTGCCCCACATAAAATGTGCACAAAATGGAACACTTTCAATTGCAAAAGTATGCAATGAGTTGTTAAATGCTATTGGAAAAAATCAATAGATTATTACAAAAGCAGATGTTTTATTGTTATTTTGTGGGGTTTAGTACTCTTTATTTATTTATTATGTTTCTTTTTAACATATACATTTATACTAATACACATGAATACAATAAACTACATACAGCAGGAAGAACCACGAGACAATCAGTAATTATATAATTGTTACATTCGTAGTTATTTGGCTATTTGTATTTGGCAAACTTGAAGTAAACATCTTTCCTATCTTGTTGGGTCTAAATATCTGAATGAAAATCAATAGCTATCATATCTCATCTCTATTAACTTAAAACATCTATCTTGATCTAAAAAATCTTAACGCCTAACCAGCTTAGTTAGCTTACTATTCTTATCCAATCCGTAACATAGAACAGATTTACAGAGTTTGAAATATTTGAACAGCATGTTAACAATGTGTGTAAATTATTTGAAAGTCAATTTTGATTCAGATTAATTATATCCCAGAACATTCCCTTATACAATACATATGGCCGCTTTATGGCCACGGTTCTGGGAAGAGCTGAGTATCCGGGACACAGACTATAGATGATACTATGTGGCTCTTCACAGAGAACATTTTCTGACTCTTCCTAGGACACTTCTCTTTCATCCCACAAACTAAGCACTTCCATGAGGGTTCTGACCCTGGGGACACACTGAGCCATCCTTCAAATCTCCTTTCTTCTCTTATTGCATGGTTAGCACTAGATAAAGTTACCACCCTACTACTACACAGTATCTGCATTAGCCCAGATGTTGCATAATGATATTTCCACTGCTGGTTTTCTCATTCAATGCGCTCCCCCAACTCACCATATGGCCTTTACAAGAACAAGTTTATTTCACTTTATATTATTTTATTTATTATATCATTATCTGATATATGGCCTCACTGTGTAGCTCAGGCTCCTCTCAAATAGGCTATATAAATCAATTTGTTATTTAATTTGATGCAATCTCTCTGCCTCTGCCTCTTAAATGCTGGGGCCACAGGTGTGCCAACCATATAAGACAATTTTGATCTGGTAGGTGACTCATCTGGTTACCTCATCAAGGTAACTGACCTGGTATTTACCTTGGTATATAACTCATCAAGTGAATGATCATCCCTGTTGCCTTAAGGATAAAGTCTTGACTCTATTCCGTTTCAAATATCTTCACTCATTCATTTATAGTCTCCATTTTGAGGAAGCTTTGTTCTCTTAGACCTTATCTTCTCTAAGAAGATAGTACAGCATTCTCAGTTCCCTAACTAGAAGCCTAACAAATGCTGCCTCTTTCCTCCAGACCATTGTGACTGTAGTGTATGCTCTCAGAGTATTTTTTCTCCTTCCTCATCTGTACTCTTAGAACATATAATCCTTTGAGGGTGAGGCCCATGAGTTTCTTATCTTGAATCTACCAATCCCAGCTCTGTTTAAATGTCTGACATAAAGAGTTTAACTAAATGACTATGTGATGAATGGATCTGAGTGGGTGTCTGACACAGATGGCTGACACAAGTTTCAGTCAAAACAAATTTTCAAAATCAAAACAAAACTCATATTTCTTAATTTATTTTCTTGATGGGGAAAAAAAAAAGATTGGTGAAGTCATTTGCTGGATTTTTACAAAAGTGTCTGTACTATTGTCTAGAAGACCATGCCACAATGACAGTAGCCAGATTCCAGTCAGGGCTAAAAATGTCCCTAAGATGCCAGTATGAAAGAACATGCTCGGCAGAGTGGTGTGTGCCTTGGACCCCAAAACTCAGTAGGCAGAAACAGGTGAATCTGTGAGCTGGAAGCCAGGAAAGTTCAAGGGAAGCACAGTTCCATTGTGAAACTTTGTCTCAAAAAGCAAGAACCAAAACCAAGCCAAAAAAAAAAAAAAATGATTGTAAACGTCAATACTAAAGCTATGTACAATTGACCTGCTTGTACCAGAGTAACACTTACTTTGTCATGTTTTATGAAACAAACATCAATGAGATTATACTTCCATATCAAAATGATCGGATGAGGGTTACTGGCATGGGCCGTAATAAAATGAAACATAATCTTAGTAGGATTAGCTAAAATATATATGTCCAACTTCAACCATGGATTAATGCTGCAACAACATAAAATTTAAATATCAAGTTTGAAGAATTGGAAAAGAAGTTTATTTTTTAAAACTTACATAACTGGACTTCAGATACTGTGGTAATCTTTCAATAACTACGCATTTCTATGAATGTGGGCCTAATTGCCTTGCCAAAACCAGATGTCCCAACATCTGAAGTACAATAGTTCCTTCATGCCTCACTATAAAATCAACTTGTCAATATAAAAAGCACTGCTTCTATATTTGAGATTGCTTTATACAGTTCCTATTTCTATGCACCTTTACATCTAAACATTTCCCCCTCAGGGCTGAGGATCAAATCTAGATATTTGTGCATGTACTGACTTATGTCTTCAGTGGATGTCTTGCTTCCATGCAAATTGCTTAGTAAAAAATCTGTTATATGTAATGTATTCCACTTGAAAACAAAAATGTCATTGTTACTACAGTTTTGCATCTCTTCCGTACTGACAAAGTAGTCATCACTGATTTATTTTTCATTCCCTCTTACTCATAAACATCACATGATATCATTTATTGCCCCATCATATTCTTTAAACCGCTCACCTCAAATCCAGTAGTAAATTATCAATGGCTAAATCTAGGTTACTTTTCTTGACCATTGAATTCTTCTCCTGACTTTTTGTTTCCTACCTGCATGAGTTAAAGCTCTGCTTCTTTGGGCTTGTTTCCCAGCCTCCGTTCATTACTTTCAGTCCTTCTAAAAGTTCCATCAATTTTTTTTCTCCATACGAAGAAACACATGTGATGCAAGGCCATGAACGTTTAGATGATTTACAAATACTTTCTACTGACTGTATTTGCCTTAATTGCCTGTGCACCTTCAATGGAAATGTGTGAGCAAGCAAGCCACTATTTTCCCTTGGTTCAGGTTTAGTCATTTCTCTTCTCATTTTGGCTCAAATCCCCAGGCTATTTTAGTTTCATCTCCTCTGCTCCAAACTACATATACTCAACAGAAAGACCAACAATGTCAATTCTGCCTCCAAGCCATGATTTGTATCTGACCCATTCCAGCCTGTCTACTATCACTACAGTAGTTTAGAGCATTGTTTGCTTCCCAAACTGATACAATCTCGTGATGACTCAAATTTGCCATAGAGGACAAGATCAAACAAACAAGGCATAAGGTGAAGAGACAAAGTCAAAACACATAGGCTATATTAAGCATATTAATCATGAAAAAGTCAATAGGAGAGGCAAAATCAGAATTAGTAAGATGTGTCAACTAATCCACACACCTGATAAAACGTTTCAGAGAAAGACAGACCAAGTGTAGAATATGATGGAAGAAATCACATTTCTTCCAGACAGAAAAGGCTGGGTAGATGTAATCAGAATCATGTGACCTTGGAACTTACATTTTGTCAAATCTCTGTCTGTAGTCTGTCTAGTTATACTTGCTATGGTTCGAATGATAGAATATTTAACCAGTGACCCGCAACACATTCCTCTTTTAGAGAGCCACAGAGGTGCATCAGGACAGCCACAGGTGCAAAGCATTATAATTTCAGGAAGGCAAGACTCATCAATTCCCCCGATGATAATTTCCATTACAGAGTAGCTGATATGTTAAGTCATTTTCATTCTGGCCCTTGAGGTAAGAGTTAAAATTCTTCACTTTCTTTCTTTCTGACAACTTCTCCCTCCTCATTAATCAAAAAGCTTACTAAAACTAAGGATTTACCTTAGGGAAGTCCAGGGCAAAGCAGAAAACAGCTTGTCTTTTCAATCACAATCAAAACTCATGAGAATCAACTGGTAGGCCCACAGGGGCTAGACTAAGAAAATTGTCTGAATCAAATTTTTCAGGCTGAATTTAGCCCCTAGGTATTGCTCTGTAGGCTTCAATTAAGGGTTTAATTCTCCACTCGCTGCTGTAAATCATAGCTGGTCACAGAAAAGCATTCTTAACCATAGCCCCTACCCACATAATCACCCTGAAGCAATAACATTTCACAGCGTGGACATAAAGCACTGACAGGTTTTTGCAATAAAATGTGACCTTTACTGTTCAAAAATGTTTTACAATGTCTGACAAACCATCTACTTAATAGAAAGATATATATTCTTGTGGTGAATTAAAATTGTGTAAACAGTTTAATTTTGTTCAAGCTATGAACTGTAATATGTTTCCATGGAGGAAATTTATTTGTACATCTAGCTACTTTTAAAACATAATGTGGAAACAAAATTTAAGGTAAAAAAAAAAAAAAAAAACCCTATTCATACAAATAGTGTATTTTAAGTTTGTCTATTGAAAAAGAATTGTTTAATGCTGATAGAAACCACCACAAGTTTGGAATGCTTGAATCTTAGTGTTTCTTTCAAGAGTCCTATGAGGAAAATAGCAAGAGAGAGACTGAAAGTACAGACTTTTATATGTCTTTACTTCTTCCGTTTCATGCCTTATGAGAAGTGTGTATTAAAATCGTAGAGGGACACAGACTCCAAATCAAAGGAAGACAAGAAAGAGCCCTGAAAAACTGTACAAATCACTTTAAATGGCTTCTTTCTCTTTAAAGTAGAGCAAGGGAACATTCAATAGGAGGATTTTGTTGAACTTCATCACATGAATACTGATCAAAGGCATCTGGATATCCCCACAGAGGAGTGTTTGGAGGCTCCCTGTAATGCTTCACTTCATACGTATAATCAAACTCTCCCATTGCACTCTTAAAGCAAAGGGGAATATTATCAGGCCAGGAAGATGGCATGTAGTACTTCTGGATACTAAGCCTTTCTAACTGACGTAGGCACACTTATCTGAAGCAGCTTTTCAGCATGTCTAGGTGACATTGTCTGAGAGGTCATCTTGTCACAGAAACCGTAGCACATTTGAAGTGGCACCGAATATAATTTCAAAATTCTACTAATGATCCACCCCTCCGAACCTCATTCTGACCTAAATATTAATGAATTCTAGACTTATCTGTGACTATATCCATGACCTTTCTCCTGGTCTAAGTAAAGTAAAAATAGACAAGTGTTTATCATAAAATCTCTTTGTGCTCACCCACAGAAATATGCTGTTAAATTTGGGCACAGCTATTCTTGATATTAATTGGCTCTGGGAGTTATTTATGGGTGAATTGGTAATTTTCTGGCACTGTCAGATTTCAAATACCTTCTGAAATTGAAGTAAGTAAGGAAAAAAAGTGTTAGTTCATTTTTGTATTAGTTAGCATTCTTTCAGCAGAGCCACACCTTACTGAACTCTGTGTCCCAGATTCTAACACAGTATTGAAGCAGAGTATGTGTTCTGTAAATATACATTACATAATGAGTTGCTGTTGTAAAAATTCACCTTTACCTTCAAATATATTTCTCACTTCTATATACAGATAATAAAAGTATATTTATGAAGATGAACTGCTTTTCATCTTTCAAGATACAGGCTAGCTGTCCTTTTTTTTTTTTTCAAAAATATTTTCTGAGTTTGGTACATAAAGCAGAAGTACTTTTGACTCACAGGTTTAAAGATTTTCCAAAATGCTAAGAGAGAACCAATGATAACGCCTTCTCTGCAGGAGTGTGTTTGGGAGTGCAGTTTCCTTGGTTCCCTGCTGGATTTCACAAATCTTTCTCTGCAAGGAATTTGTCTTCAACAATGTCTTGTCTATTACATCTGCCCAGAAGGCCTCAGAAATGCTTCATTGCTGCTGGTAGGTCATATATTCTAGAAAAACTGGGTTAGTTTAATGATAAAGCTAAAATATGCTTGCCCAAAAGCTTCTTTAGAGGACACATTACTCGAACATTTAAATAACATAATTATCTTGTGCTTTGAGTAATACTTTAATGGGAAAAAATCTAACTAGAAATGCACAGAGTATTCACTGTGGTCATAACATCACATTTTCCCCTCTGCTTGCTTTCCCGTCTGCATGAGCAATGTGAAACATGCTTTATTTTCACAACATAAAATCAAAACAATGCATGCACTTTGTTCAGAATCCTTTGCGCAGTTTACCACAGAATCCACATGTATCATGTTCATTACAGGGTTAGCTTAGGGCTTGGGGTTCTCTGCAGGCTGACTGAAGCATCCACCTCTTTTGTTTAGTAAAAAAGCCATGACGACCAAAATTTCTCTGTCCCCATTTAATGGCTAGACATATCCTAGCCTTGCTTATGGGGATTTCTTCTAAGGGATTGCCTCCTTCACAGCTTTAAAAGCCTGGCTATTCTTCATGCCTCACCTAACTCTAGCTACATTTACTACCTTCCTCCCTAACATATGGGCAGCACAAAATTGCTATTTTCAAGACTAATGGCATATCATGTTGCTGATATTATTATGTAAAACGTCTGGGATCAAACTTTGGCACTTGATAATTTCGCAATTTCTTGGGATAGTTTTAAAAATTGTATTGTATATTTATTTTAGATGGGGGTACATGTACCATAGCACACTGAGGAGATCAGAGGACAAGCTGAATGAGTAAGTCCTCTCTTTCCACCTAGTATGTCTAGGGAGCTAATTCCAGTCTTGGGTATATATGATAAACTCCTTTACCCTCTGACCTATCCATCCAGAAAATCAACTTAATTTTATTCTTCATTTTTCTCTCTCCACAAAACAGGCACATGAGTGTCCAAAAGGTGAAGTTGTTATATTGGCTGGCGGCTGCCTCATAGTAAATGAAGTCTATCACTGAAGCAATGAAGGCATTTTGCTGTGTAGTTGTGGTTTCTTTAAATATGCATTGTCTCATGAATGTAAAGCTTCTCTTAACAATTTAGCTCTTTGTAGCCCCTGCATCATAAAATCTAAATGCTGGTTACAAATATACCGTTTATCAGAACTAGTGTAGTGTCTATACACTGCATTTGTATAGTGTCTACATCATGCTAAGACAGACGTTGCTGGGCAACAGAGTAAATATATGAGGCTTATAATCCGCTGTCAGCATCTATAAATCACTTATAACGTATTTCAAGAACAACATACAGACACTAGTTGGTTCAAAATTCAAATTAATCCAAGACATACATCAAATACAAAAAATTTAAATAGTTTTTATGATTCAATTAATATGCAGATAATTTTTTTTCAAATTAAAATTGTCACTGTATGTCATGAGGATATGCAAATATTCATATTTCAGCTGTCCTATAGGTGATACAATCTTTTTGTCTGAACTAAACAGGAAAAGTTTTCCTGTATTGTTTTTGCACATACTTTATTTTTACACACACTTTAATTTTTACACATATTTATGCACCTAATATCTGTCATGGGCTTCCGTGATATTCTCAATATAAGCTATTCTGAATATCCTTGTAACAAGGAAACAATCACAGTTTAAAGCTATGTTTGGAACTCAGTCAAATATTCAAATGCACCTCTCTTCTGTGAGTATCTACTATTTCATAATTTTTCTCAATGCTGTATGAAAATTCCACATATGCTTTAAGTCACACTTCTAAAATCAAAACCCCAAATTAGTATGTGTTCAAGAAGTATATAGTGGGTTATATTTTCTACAGAAGACAGTAGGGGTTAGAAAGTGTTGTGGCACTACTAAATGCATTTTATTAATAAATTTTAGTCCTGTCCTCTTTTAAATTTAACTTACAAATACTGAAAAAAATAGAATTGTAATTTAAATTTGAAAAAACACAGCTGTATTTTAACTTTATCATGTTCTGTCAAAAAATAAAAAGAAATGCATAAACAAAGAGAATCAGCAGAAAGTTTCACAACTGGATCCCCACATGAGTGAAATCGACACAGTTGATGGCTGTATGTCTTCCTGATTATAGCTGTGGTTTGAACTGGAGTATTAAATCTGTGCTTTCAGTTTGGGAAATGTAAGGTTCTATTAAGTGAATAGCCTCTCCTGGGTATGTTCAAGTGTGTTTGCGAACACATAATTTCACTATAAAGGATCCAACGGTGAAGAAAAGAGGACTGAATCCTAGGATCATGGATCTCTATGTTACTATAGAAACCTTGTTTAAATTACGAGGAATTTAATAGATTTTCTTCATATTGCAGTTCTTACTTCAAATATGAACATTTTGTTGGCAATAGGCATTAACATAGGGAAAAAGCAAAAGGGTTGAGTTTGTGAAAAGATTGTTTGTAAATTACATCATGAGTGTGGAAATGATTAGTGAATGCAATCATTATCAATCCGGCTTTACAGCTAATGTTTGTTCAATTGTACTGTGAACTTACTGAAGATGGAAGATGTATGTACTCATTTATGCACCAGTAACTATTAATTGAGTTCATATAGAAGAATAGTACTAAATTGTCTATTTAACCAATACTATCCAAGCATTTGTTCTACTTATATAAATAAATATAGACTTGCGTAGCATGTAAACTAACATTCACTTTCTCTGTTCTAGCTTATGTATGAATATCTAATATCGTATATATGTCCTATTGTTGATAAAGATATGGCCAACATTTGTGTGAGGAAGCAGAGCTTGAGTTTGTCACCTTGGACCCCCTCTGCCATCTACATATCCTGGTATACACTGATAAATGTGGCTCCCAAACCTCAAGAAAAAAAAGTTTTTCTTCAGAAAGACAGAAAGACAAGTACATAAAACCACAACTGGTGAAAATGCGGAGAACTACGGAACATACGGAGGCCAGCACTAGCTGATACTTCCAACAGCATAACTTCTATGCTTAAGGCTTAGGGAACGTCACAGAAGAGTGGGCGGAAAGATTTTAGGAGCCAGAAGAACAGGATCTTTGCTGTGAGATTGTGTCTCCTCGAAGTTACAGCACAGCTTCATCCACAATGTTACAATATGGCTGCCTAAACAAGACCTAACAAAAGGACGAATAGAAATGTTAGCATGGTTCCCCCTTGGCGTTGTAATGGTGGCTTGTTTTCTAAAAGCAATAACAACTATTCTACTTCAGCTGGGAGGGCAATGAACACCAAGGGTAAGATGGAGAGCTGCAGCAAGCTAGCTTAAAGTTTTACTTCCCGGGATGATTGTTCCCTGGTAATTATAAGACTTGATAATAATTGACCTATTATCTCAGCCATTTTGTAAATTGAGGGTGAGGAGGAAAAGAAATGAAAGGCCAGGAAGAAGAGAGCAGTTTAAGTGATTTTGTTTCATGTTGTTTTCATTCAGCTGCCATATATTTGCTCTGCGCTTCATTTAGGTCTAAGATCTGCAGGTCTCAATGTCTTACTTTGGCAGAAATTTCAAAATGAAATGTGAAGGGAATATTCAGTATAATTTGCATGAACATCAATAAATAGGTAGGTGATTTTGGTTCAGACCTAAAATGGGAAATTATAAGAACAAAACTCTGAGGATGTTTTCTCACAGTATCTTTTGCTTATTAACATGTAAACATATTCCAGCAATCATTTTCATTTCATTAGTAAAATACCACATCTTTTCACTAACTTAAGAAAAATACCATGTAATTCTCTTCAGCCGAACAAAGACAAGGAACAACAGAGAAAGATAAAGTGTCTACCAAGCTAGATCTTTTGTAAATACCACTGTACCCGAATACAGCAGCTTTTCTTAAGCCCAAGAACAGATAATTCCATTTGCAGCAAGAGATAAGCTCAATTAGCACAAAGATAGCAAGCTGTCCCTTACAGGAACACTATCTCTTCCTGCCTGAAGTGACCTTTTGCAAAGTAAAGTCCTTTCAAAATTAAATATCAGACATTAATATGTCTCCCTCTTATCCTTTCTGAAGAACACACAAACATAAATACACATTCATACATACGAATAGGAATTTGTACTGAACATGCAAATTAGTTAGGTAACCATGTGTAAAACTAACTCAGCAAAGGATATGTTACAAACTTCCCTCCAAATCCAGATAATTATAGCGACTTAAATTTTGAATTTTGTTGACAGTTTGTACACAGATCACCAGTAAAAGTTCCCTATCCCTGCAACACGATTCAACAGTGTCTAGTTTCTAATTTAGCATCAAGAATGCCAGTTAATGGAGAGAGAATTTGTCTTATCCAAATATGAGCCCCCTGGTGGATTAGGCAATCCCAGGAGATCATCCATAAACACATATAAACAATGCTAAGTGAACTCAAAAGGTTGAATTATAAATTTACACACACACACCATACATTAAGCCCTCTGGACAGAGGTAGGAATGCTCATATTTTTAACCCAGAATCACTTGTTGGGTCCCCAGACTTTAGCTATGACTCAAAGGTATGAATATCCTCCTCCAGCTATTTATAAACACTTCTCAACTGTTTTTCCTGCAATGATGATTTTAATGCAGACACATATGGTAATATATCTAAGAATTTTAATCTTCTTTGTGAACTTTGGGAATGTCATATAAACTTCTGAAAGTCATGACTCAGATCTGCCTGTCATAGGTCAAATGGTTTCCTGTCATAAAAGGTAATGGCTTAAGCTTCCCAGCCTAATTCCTAAATGGGAATTATCCTTCCCTTGGTCTTACCAGGACCACAGACCTTAACATTTCAAATGTAAGGATTTCCTTCCCCTGAACTGCTTAATTTTAATTTCTGTCCCTAGTTTATATCAGTCCCAGTAGATATCCACTCAGCTGACAGACACTATCCAGAAAGCACCTGTGGACTACAAACTGCTGCAAAGTGACTGACATCATGCCTGCCCTAGGTTGTCCTACAAAACTGGAGAGCCCAGTACTTGCTGAATGCCTGTGTGGACCAGTTCAGCCAATGTGATTGCTCCCGCCTCTTCAGGCAGTCACAGAGAACCAGATGTTCTGATGAATATGAGCCCATTGCCCGAATCACCTCACTGCCCTTGACCAGCATTCCAATCTGCCTGAGAACTGACAATGATGTTCTGTTCTGTAGTTGCTTCTCCACTGAAAATAGGACATGTCGCCCATTATCCTCAAAAAAGCAAAACAAAACAAAACAAAACAAAAGACAAAAGACAAAAACAAAACAAAACAAAACAAAAAACCCAACAGTCTGGAATGTTAAAGACCCAGAGGAAAATAGTTCTCCTCTCCCAGAAGGAGTCATTTTTTCCTTCTCTCTGGTAGAGACAAATAGTGACCTACGGTGCTCATTGATGTACCAGGGGGCATGCTAGCCTACAGTTTCCTTCAGTTCCAAAGCGAAAAAGTGAAAAGAGGGCTACTACTCAAGATAGAGAACCCCTTCATGGTTACTAAGTTTTACCTTAGCAAGAGTTACCTTTTCTCGATCATGTTGTTTTATGCATCCCAGTGTGGATTTGTAAATATCAATATCTACCTCTTTGTATTCTCCCCCTTGGCCAATAAAAACAGAACAAACAAACAAACAAAACCTAAAACAACTAGTCTCTGGCATCCATAACTCACCTGCCGGTGTTCGGTTTCTGTAACTGCAAGGATCTCTGCCCCAAAACTTGATAAAACAGTGATGCCATAGGTACGGCCCACTTTATTTTTTAAAAGTTCATATCATGTCATGCTCATCAATAGCTACTATACCTGCATCAGGGAAAGTGTCTAATTTGGGGTGGTTGACATTATGAACACCCAAGTTTAAGATTTCAGGGCTTCCTCTTTAGACTTGTAATGTATGCCTCAGCCAGGTATGTGTAGCTCAGCACAAAGTAACAATTCCATAAGAGCTCATCCTGGTGGAAACAGAGTGACTACAACAAGTAAAGGAAGTTTATATTCTTTCAAAGGGGCAAACCAAACCAAGGGTTCATAGGAATCATTCATGTAATCAATATGAATTTTAGAACTTTCTACTATTATGAGTAATGAGTTACCTGCTATGATAATTAAGCACCATATTCTGCTATTACTAGCTAAGAATCTACAATATTCTTTAAACTGGACTATACAGAAAATAAGACATAGTAATGACAGTATAGCTATAAAACACAAAGGCAGAAAACATACAGATTCTAAATGCTTTGCCAGTGATGAAAACAATTACGAAAAGTAATAAAGATTGAATAAAGCTTCATTAAAATGTTTATTGAATAATTTGTATTAAGAAAAATGATAACACATGCTTCAAAGTGTAATAAATACAAAAAGTCCAGAATAAATTCTTTTGAGGGAAGAAAAGATTCATATAAAAGTAGGATTGTGATTATGTACCATTGTAAATTAAGCAAAAGGCTGACATAGAACACTGACAAGAAATTATCATGCACAGTAAAGGTAATTGAATTATATGCTGTAGACACTGAAGGATTAATGAAAATCTTCAGTAAAGGATGTGCATGTTGAAGAAACAAAAATTTAACAAAATTAAATGAGAAAGTATTAGATTATGCTTACAAAAGCAATCATATCCATATGTGTATATATTGAAAAGGTCATTTGTTGTTTAATAAGTAAATATGACATTGGGAGACAATTATCCTGAGGGTTTAACTTTCTGTTTTAGACTTTGATGATGTGTTTTATTTTTGTTTTTGTGTTCTTTCTACTTATTCTCATATAATTTATAGACAGACGCATTCTCAACTATGTATCATATGTTTGGCTTCTTTTCTACACAATGTTGAGGTGTCAGATGCGTAATGAGAAATATATATATCTTAATATTTTCTATCATCACATCATATTGAAAGAAATCACAGTATGATTTTATTATGTATTCACAGCATAAACATTGTTAGAAATAAGGAAATCTTGAGAAGTCTATTTATATATGTTTTCACTTATTTATTGTGCTTGTTCTGAGGCTCAGATTTGTCACATCTAAATGACATCAATATGAACTACATATATATATTATGAATACTAGGCATGTATTCTTTATTTGTGCTGCATCTGATCATAAAATCTTGTACTTTAAGCTTTTTTATAACATTTTACAGGTTCAAGAACTGTGGCCCACAAATATATCCAAGAGCAAAGCTTTTTCCCACCAAAACCTCCTCTCTCTGTTATAAAACGTGCTGACATTTCAATTGCAAATCACAGATATTATGAAAGGAGAGATGAGGATGACAGGGCAAAATGAAAGATAGTAAAAACCTGGGGCTTTAAAAAATATCCAAGTCTTTCTTTTCTGGATCTGTTCAACACTGGAAACAGAAATATCTCTAATAATCTCTCAGTAATTATCTCCACATTTCAAATAAAGCTGTGGATTATGTGAAACATGTGAGACTGTTATAGAAGATGCTGCCAGGCTGCTTGCTTGAGACTAATGCAGCGTCACCAAATCCTGCGTATCCATGCTGTTCTGCTTCCTGTTCTTGGACTCTAGAGGAATATCGTAACATAAGAGGGTCACCTTTCAAGAATTTTAGTAAATATATATAGTTTTTTGTTCTCATGTCTTCACATCTGTGCAAAATATGTAATTTCAGAATCTTAAGAAATATCAGGAAATGATATATATTAAATAGTATAAAGTAAACTTTTAATTTAGAAATAAGAACCCTATTATACTTTAATGGGTTTCCATAAAGAAAAAAATATAGTCACAATAACTTCACAGGTAGGAACAAATTCTATATGAACTTTCCAGAAAATTCCTTTCATTGTTTAAATTTTACATTTTGATTAACTGCTCAGCTTATGGAACTGACCTTAATTACCAAATAGCTCTGTAATTACCCACTCTTTAAGAAAAGAGGCAAATAAGAAGAATGTTCATTTTTAAAATGAAGTCTAAATGTCATTTTATATTTATCTAACACTTCTATTTTTGAAGCAAGATAAATTTTCAAACTTTTGCAAAAGTACTCACTTGTTAATGCTGGAGTGTTTAATGAGCACAGTAGCATTGGAGAACACAAGCTACTGTGATTTGTGAATCAGTTGGTGCTATCAGAGATCCAATTAGACTCAGCTTTTCTCTGCTCATACTGCACATAATAAACAATGTGTTTTCTTTGTGTTTTGCTTTAGTATTTAACAACAGACTCGCATACATTAAAACCATACCTTATTCTTCTTATGCTCATATTTTAAATAATGTCAAACTTTCTATACTGCCTTCTTGGGTATAGGGAGAGAATGTCTATATTAGATTCAATGATTAACCCAATATTCAATACACATTTCTGTGATGGTTTGATTTCTGTTTCCAAGGGAAAGCCACTGTCTTTTAGTCAAGTCATCACCACAGTCAGTGTATGAATAAGACCACTTTACTTCAAGATTGATGCATGTCTGTTCAGAAAGACAAGGTTCTAAACTCATGAGGATATGTTTGCTCCAAACCCCTCACGACTAACTCTAATTCCAAAAGTTTTTTTTCAGCTTCTCTTATAGTTAGGCATAAATCTATTGTTCACTCTTCATGAACAGCTAGCATACACTTGTCTGAGAGATTCAAGACAACTCCTCTCATTAATAATAAATGACAGTGGTATAAAGGTACATTTTCATTTGATACATACCCTTTCCTTCCTATCTTTCTTTGAGTGGAAAAGGCATTTAGACAATAACAATCATCTTCCTTCTAGCAAGGTAAAAACAAAAGCACAAAATCCAGTATTTGAGCACAATAGAACAGTTGAATAGAACTGTGGATCACAACGGAACTTCAGTTCCAGTTTCAGTCTGATTTCTTAGCAATACCACATTTAATACACTGCCGTCATTTTCTTTTGTCATTGTGCCCATGGCAATGAAGGTTTTGTATTATATACAGCTCATCTTAATCCCATGTGACAAAAGAGTCATTGTCACTTAAAACGCCACGTCCCCTAAATGGGGAAGCCTGGCGGCACTCAGAGGAAGGATAGCAAGTTACCAAGAAGAGACTCGATATTCTAAGAGCATATATAGGGAGAGGAGGTCTCCCTCAATCACAGACATAGGGGAGGGGAGAAGGGGGGAAGTGGGAGGGAGGGAAGAATGGGAAGGACACAGGGGAAGGCTAACAATCGAGATGTAATATGAATAAATTAATAAAAAATTTAAAAAAAAAAAAGAAAAAAACATTTTTGTAGATATTTATTTAGCAACCAAACAAATAAAGAACACAGCAGAGTTGGCACTTCAGTAATCAGTGAATACTGGTCTTGCACAGGACAGGAGTTGAATTCCAGAACTCATGTATAGTTTAACTCTTTTAGAATTAGAATGCTGGTATCAGAGGGCAAAGGAAACTTAGGAACTCCAAAAGCCCATGATGGTATCAAAAGTGTTACAGACCTTCATTAAGTTGCTGTGTCAGGTATGGCTGAGGAAGTGAGTAGGTAGATTCATGTGACCAGCTCATCAGCACTGAGCTTGCCATGATAGAGTGGGCTTCAGCAGATGCTAAGGCAGTTCTACCATTGCTGCCTGACTAGTAGTCAGACCTCAGCATCCAGCAATGATTCTCTTCTCACCCAGAGATGATGAGGCTCAAAGGTCATGGTGGAGGATGGGAGTGAGCACAGGAGAGAGTTTTTGTAAATCAGAGATATTTATAGACCTTGGGCAGTGGTACGGGTTGTGAGAGTGAGTGGGTCTGATTCACTCACTAGGGCTAGAGGTGAAAGGGATACTTAATCTACATGTAACAAAGCAACCTTATCAGAAGAGGAGATAAGCAGAACCTAATTATCCTATGGGTAGGAGAAGATCTCCAGGAAAATTCAAAGGTCATTGGTTGAAAGGTAAGACACCAAGAGATCTTATTAGTATAGGGTAGGTATGTCCAGGAATCCCCAGGTGCTTGCTGAACAGGTTTCTTATCAAGAAAGGGCTGGTCTTGTTGTCTCCGTGCTGGCTATGTGATACCCCTCAGACTTTCTAGCGTTCAGATAAAGAAGGGACCCTGATAAGACATAGTGTCAGTCCCTTTATACTGAACTCAGAGGATATCCAGATGTGCCAGACTTCGACCTTTCCAACAGAGTTTGCGCGCGTACACACACCCACACAAACACACACACTCTCTAGTGCATGCACACACACATGCTTGTTATTTCAGGTTAGAACATTGAAAAATACGAAGTTTTACTCATTTTTAGTCTGTGGATTATTTTTGACAGTATAATATTTTCATAGAAATTTGGAATATCAGCTGTTTCTTTAAATATAAATGACTTAGTTTTAGAAATTTTTTCAATGTGCTTTTTTAGTCAATAACTTTGAGAAAAAACAAATCATGAAAAAATACTTTTTAATCTTCTGGAAAATGTGAAAAGAAGTCAATGACCTTTAGACACATGGGAAGAAGGAAAATTAAATCGACATTAAAAAGGGCAGAGTTAAGGTTTAATTTAATGGTAGATAACATGCCTAGCATATATTTGAATTCAAACCACATATTGGCCAGTTTAATAATTAAACTTTTATTTTTAATTTTAGTGTTTGTGTGTGTGTGTTTTACATAAAATATATATTTAAAAATACAAACAATAGGCTTGTGAAAATAATCCTTTTATTATATAGTGTTCTGTAAATATGAGATGCCAACAGTTGATTAAGTTTCCCATTAGAACAAGTATTTATAGTTTTTTTCCCCAAGTGCTAAGTGTTTAGGATATCACATACTAAACAAGATGCTACCCTCAGCTTTTCTCCATTTAGATCTACTCAATTTCTAACCTTAATAGCTATATATTCTAATTTTCTTATTGGATATTGGTTATACATATTTTCCTACTCAAATGACAGTAATAGTTTCTATATTTTTTATTTTATTTGTTTTGCAGGACAGAGTTTCTTTGTGCATCTCTGGCTGTCCTGGAACTTGCTCTGTATATCAGGCTGTTCTTGAACTCAGAAATCTACCTGTCTCTGCCTCTCCAGTGCTGTGATTAAAGGCATGTGCCACTACTTCCGGCAATAATTTCTACATTTACTTGAAAACATATGTAATAAATGGCTTTTTGTAGTACAGTGTGTGCCCTTCTGTAACCCTCGACCATGTAAAGGCAGAGCTGGACAAACAACAGTGTTTCCCCCACACCTGCTCTTCCCCATCCCCTGCCTCTGCACCACTCTAGCATTCACCTTAGCAGGAACAACTCAGTTCAGAATACACTCTTCATCCTGCCAACTATGCTACAGTAATTAAAACTTGCACAGTGCTCAATCACGCAGGTTACACACTAAATAATTCCTAGTAAATTTGGAGGCTAATGAGAAAAGTTCAACATTTCTTCCCAATCTACAGTATATTGTTTATTATATCCCCTCGGGGCAGAGATAACTTGATTGACTGCAAATGTATACAGTAACACTTTTCAACCCACGCGAAATTTGTTGTAATAAATTGACAGTTACTAATGATCATTCCCAAAGAGGGTTACATGCAGTTGGTATAAGTGTAAATGCAGTACTTATGTTCTTAGATGAGAAGATGAGATGAGAGCTGTTCCCAAGCCTTTCTGGATCATTCTGAACTCTCACTGGCTGGCACAACTCAGCTGTTCTGGTCTAAACTCTTCTCGAAGTGGATTGATTCAAACTGGCTTCTTTTGGCTTCTTACCGAATTGCTCTGCCTGACTTCACACTAATTCTGTAAATATATTTTAATCTTCTGCCTTCTTATCATATTCTGGCTCATTCTGTCTTCATTTGTGTCTTTCTTCTTCTCTCTACAATCTGTCTCTGTAAAACTGTCCTGGTAAGAAACTCTCAGGAAAATAATGCTCCCCTCTCTTTCTCTACTGTCTTTAAGTAGCCTCTCCTTCCTCTCCTGTTCTCATGAGAGTTGGGTATAGCCTATCTCTGACTCATTCTGTCAAATCTTTCTGTGAGTCATCATCACTTTGTCTGCTCCTCAACTAGATATCACTTTCAAACATGGCTGTTTTCTTCCACAAACTACCCTTACCCTCATTATTTGGAGTTAAAAGTGTGTACTAAGGGTATGTCTGTATTCCAGCCAAATTGTACTGTAATCCAGGCCATGTCAACATTCGATCCACATAGACCTTGGAGGCCTTTGGATGTGATTCTTTGCCAGAGCATCCATGTTGCTGGATTAAAATTCCTCTACACATAAGAAAATTCTGCAAACAAAATCACCTTTCATTTACTGAATTTTTCATATTAGAAAAATCTAGAAAATATATCTAATGTTCATAGAAAAAACTGGGGGAACAAGGTGGTAAACCGAAGACAAGACGTTTTGTATCTGAACTTCTGTCTGAAAGAATGAGACTGATAACCAGCTTAAAGCTAAACAGAATTGGGGGAATTTAGCAAATGAAAGAGAAATGGTAGAAAACAAAGATAGATGCAACTTGTCAGTTTTTACTTAGAAAGTAAGCAGACTTTGACAACATACAAACAAAGCATACAAAGACTCAACACATACAAACGTTTGTAGCTTTCAAAACATTATTGTGCCTTCACTGGGATAGAACTCTCTTCTCATAGTTTAAAAAAAAAATGGTTGGTTATCTCATTTTGATCTTTTGTTGAGAGAAGCTCTTGTGTCTGTATGGAAGCATCACCTCCAGATAAAAATCTAATGTCCTATAGCTTAGACAGGAAATAGAAAGTGAGATATTCAGCAGGCAGAAAGGATTCTGGGAGAGAGTCAGGTGCAGGAGATTCTCCAAGCAAGATGTGAGGAGGACATAAGCTTGGTACCTCAGCAGAGGTAACCAGACATGTAGCAAAATGTAGATTAGTATCATGGGTTATTATAAGTTATGAACTAGTCCTAGAAAAGACTAGATATATGGCCTAGACACTTAAAATATATTTTGACTCTCATGAGTCATTATTCCAGGAGACTTTGGCAGGAGAAAAATCATACTCCACCACAACAATCTTCAAAATTACAAATGAAATAATCATACATACAAGAACATAATTTAATTTAACAAACAGAAAATCACCTGCAATATTTTGGGAGATTGAGAAGGCCGAGATCAACTTCCTGTCCCATTGAAAGTCTGGTAAGTGCTGAATTCTTTTCTACAGAAAACACCTCTCTAGTTTACCACTTAGTAGAAGAAAGGGTCTATCTCACTGAACAGGATCTTGGTTACTGACTTACTTGTTTATTTGATTGATTGTTTAGTGTTTGTGGATTACGTGGTATATGCATTAGTGTGCACATGTGTGTGTAACATGTGTGGAGACTAGAACCTGATAGGACTTTCTTCTTCAATCACACTTCTCTATCCTTTTGTTGTTCTTGTTGTTTGTATGTTTGTTTTGTTTTGTTTTTTGAAAGGGGGTCTCTCAATGAACCTAAAGCTTTCTGCTCTCCAGGGTACACTCACTGGATGAAGAGTCGGAGACCACCACTTGTCTCTCCTTACCACTCAGTGCTTTAGTTATAGAAGTGCATGAGAGACATTGACGTGGGGGCTGGGGATCTGATATCTAGTCTTCATCCTTATAAAACAGGCACTTACCAACTGAGATATCCCCTGGGACACAGGATCTCTTTTATAAGAAAAATCATCTGTAATCACCATCTAAAGGTTAAAGTTCATAGTACTAACACATTGGTAACTATGCTTCAATGTATGAACTGAGGGTTGGAGCAAATAAATATTAAGAGTAGAACAGTTAAGTAATGGATTAAATTCCTCTATTAGAGATTTTGGTGGTACAGACAATATTTCTTTGATTATGACATGATGTTTGAGATTCTCTTCAATGTTCATTCCTGTTTTATCTTGAATCTACAAATATAAATTAAGCTTAAAATTTTCCCAGATTATGAAAGATCAACATTATATGGGCAACTTTACATATTGTTTATCTGTAAAGGTCTAAACATATTACATCCAAAGATTTTGATCTTAAGTACAAGTAACATGGTCCAGAAGACAAGAAACTAGATTCACAGTCTCAGCTTGCAGGGAAAGAGTCAAACATGGCAGAAGCAAAAGCAGTTCCCCTTGATTGCATTAACAAAACAGCACTGAAATATAAAATAAATGTTTCTGTTCTCACTTGATAGAACTTTATGCTTTTAATAATTGACCAGTCCGGATCTTAGAGTCTTTGATTTCTATTGTGGAAATTCTCAAATTGTGTCTCAATACAACTTGTAAGTATAACTGAACATATTCAATTTTATTGTACTAGTTTATTTGAATGAGTAGTTTTACTTCATATACTGATATTTTTCAATTTGATAGTGGAATTGTTACTTAAAAATAAGAGAAAGTACTTGAAAAAGATAATTACATAGGAAGTCATTATTCTATGTTTTATAAACCATAGTTACGTTATACTATAGTTGGTATTTGTGTTATTTAAATGCATTTTAGCAATTAATTGAACTTTATATACTATTGTTAGGCAAGCAAAGTGTTAATTTCCAACCACAAAATGTTGACTAACATGGAAAATTTTTTCGTTCAAATTTGCGGGGAAAAATCAGAAAAAAAAAGGTAACCTAATGTGTACATGTAAAAGTCTTTTTCAGAATAAATAAATGGATCCTCTATTTTAGAATGAATCCTTAAAAAGAGTCCGCACTTTTGAGCAATACCTTAAGCAATGCATAAGAATATACATTTCCAAGTGCATATTATGTTACATCATACCCTTAAGCTCCTTGTCTTTTTTTGGAAAATACCTTATTAGGAACTTTGTTATGCCATTACTGTAAAGTAAATTGATTTCAAGGGAGTAAGTAGTTCAATAGACTTCATAGTTTATAGGTCCCTAATATTCATTAAGTACTTAAAATATATAGTATAGATTATGTAAACAGCCCCTTAGGCTGTACCCTGGTCGTGTATATCTGTAAACATCCTTTAATTAAAACAGTTCCATTATATTCAAGAAGAAAGCACCAACCAATGTGACCATACAGATAATTCAGATATAATCAGTATCTTAAATATTCTGTTAGTGATTATCATGTTATTACAGGTCAGAGTTAATTACTATCCAAGCATTAAATTGTACTCTAGTGGGTAGGTGTATTTTGATTATAAATCTGCTTTTTTAAATGTGTAGTTTTTAGAGTTAAACAGGAGCTTGGCTAATGTTAATATTTAATATTTGATAAAATAATACCATATTGTCAGCTTTGTTGATTTAATCATTTTAAAAACCAAATTATGAGACTCAATGCTTTATTGCTAAATTGCTGAGTATAGCACCTCGGGACCAAAACCAACCCCATGGAAAAAAATTACATTACTATGTCAAGATCATTCAGTATCCAACATGAAATTAGTTTTCAACTCTGTTCAGTTCCTCTTGAAGAGCCCTGTAAATCAGCAGCTGTGAAACCCCACAGGGATATTATGCAAAATCCCACTGTAGAGCCCAAGAGTTGGCCCACTGACCTATCTTTTCCTTGCCATAGTTCTGTTTTTGACCTTAAGAAATAACATTACCATCACATTCACTTTACTTTGGGAAAGGCTCACAGAACTGCACAGAATTGTTTTATTTAGTTCTAGTGACAATCTCCTGCATCAGAGGACAGAGGCATTCTCAACTCTGTGAAGAGAGCATACTACAGGAATTTAACAGTTCTGAGTGACATCAAAGAAGCCAGCCTCTTTCTAGGTGAGACTACAACTAGAAAGGATGGTTTGTGCCAAGAATTCCACCTTGATGTATTTCACAGATGATGGTGACAAAGGAATTCTGCTAGAATATGGGAAGAGTATCTTTATGACAGCCACATTAATCCCGCAAAGAGGGCCAAGGAGGTATCCAAGTGAGTCATAAGACCCACAAATAACCAGAACTTCTGTACAGTCTTCAGTGTGGCCTCATTACGTCTGCAGCCACTGGCTTTTATGGGAAATTCATTTGCCCTAGTAAGAAAGCCACTAGATTTATCGTGGTTAAGGACCGTGTCTGTGACCACAGAATGTAGTCTAGTTCTTCAGATGTAAACTTCATATAACCTTGTTCACAATTAAACTTATTTATAGATTCTATGTTTCCTAGATAGAGGCCTTACAAAGTCATGAAAACAGGAACACAATACTTTGAACTCTGGACTTTGTAGCATAACTGTGAATTCATTAATATAGTTAAACTCTGTTTTATATGTTCATACAGTCCATAGGCCCATAAATTACCTTTCTCCACAATATGAGGTAATTGTCACTGTAAAGCAACCGACTTCTAAAGAATGTTTATGTGTGCACTTTGCCTGGTACAAAGCAGCTATCCTTCCTACTGATACCTCTATTATAGTGAAACAAATCATCCTAAATGGCAAGGTGATCCCTTATGCAGAGTATCAACTTCCACCCATTTAATAAGAAAACCCCAGACACTTGTACAGAAAAATAAACAACACAAACATATTTCCCTTTATAGGCCTTTTGTTCCTTTAAAGTGAGTTTGTCTCAAGTAATTTTATCCAATGACTTCAGTCATCAGACATGAGAAAGACAGCCTTATTAATGCTAATTTTAATTTCTATTTGGGAAGAAAGTATTGCGTTTAAGTTTACAGTGGTCTATATCTATTAAAAAAAACAGTTACTTTTTGCTTATTAATCAAAAATTAATATTTTAACGCTAGCTTTTTTGTCTGAAAAATGGTGCTGGAAGCTTTTAAATTTTAAGCACTCTAAAAGTACAGCTAAACAGATGCCCAACTGTGAAAGCTGAAGTAGTGCATTACATGAGACAGTAAGATGATTTAATATCAGTATAACCAAATCGTCTCTTGAGAAAATCAGCTTCAAAATGGCAAGTGCATTTTTAAAAAACATATAATTACCAGTAAATTAAAAAGTTAGTTTTTGAAATTCAATCTGTGAGTCTTTATGTTGATTCTATACTCCAATTTTGAAACTCTTAAATACAGATTTTAGAAAAAAAGAGGACAACATGAATAAATGTAAGTAATGAAATAACAACAGATTTTATTTTATTAATTTATTCATATTACATCTCAATGGTTATCCCGTCTCTTGTATCCTCCCATTCCTCCCTTCCTCCCATTTTCCCCTTGCTCCCCTCCCCTATGACTGTGACTGAGGGGGACCTCCTCCCCATGAATATGCTCATAGGGTATCAAGTCTCTTCTTGGTAGCCTGCTATCCTTCCTTTGAGTGCCACAAGGTCTCCCCATCCAAGGGGCATGTCCCAAGAAAGTCTTCACTAACCAGGAAATTGGGACAGAGGGGAGGACATCCTATTGGGACTCTAGATGAGAGAAGCATGGGAGAATGGCAAAGTTGAAGAATCCAGAGGATCCTTGAAACCTACAAGAAGAACATTATGACAGGCAGATTTGGGCCCAGGGGTCCTGCACAAACTATGGCACCAGCCAAGGACAATACAGGCCATAAACTTCAAACCCCTACCAAGATCTAGCCAATGGACAGAACATTCTCCACAGTTGAGTGGAGAATGGAATCTGACTTTCACACGTACTCTGGTGCCTCATATTTGACCAGATTGAGTTTTGTACTTCTTGTTCCCTTCACAGTCATGACATGAGAACCAATCACATGCTATCACTTTTTCTTAGTATAAAAGTCTTCTCTGAGAATAAAATGTCAACATCTAATATTTTTTTCTTATGTAATTTCTTTCACTTTTCAATGTGTTTGTAAAATCAGGATGCACTGCAGAAAGTGTGACCGCCTCTCCCAACACAGGAAATGATTGTACACTGCTATTCGTTTTCTTTGTTTGTTTGTTTCAAGACTGAGTTTCTCTGTGTCACCTTGGTTACCCTGGACTCACTTTGTAGACCAGGCTATGCCTCGAATCCACAGATATCCACCTGCCTCTGCCTCCCCATGCACCATATTAATACACTGGCACCTACTAGATAGAAGGTAGGGAAAAGGGGAATGTGCTTTGGAATAGATCCAGAATCAAAGTTGTAAATAGATATTTTCAGGGATCTTAGGAGATTATCAAAGATGTAAACCACTTTTGTTCCTTTGCTTCACCTCCCTTTACTGGCACAGACTGTTTTCCTCTGCATGTGAACTAGCTCCTCTTTCTGTTACGGGTAATAGGTTAGTAGACTGTCAGGCAACTGGTTCTTTGGCAGTCACTTAGCACATGACAGACATTGCTCATATAGAATAAAAAGGAGTACAGAAGGGTGTGATATTCATACAGATGTGTACTGTTATATGTGCAAACTGTAATGCCAGAAATTAATATACCCAACAGTAAGGAATGTACAAAAGCTAAGTAAGTATAGATATTCTTTACAGTTGTCTTTGGTAGTTACCATTCTAACAAACATTACTCAAGGGCAATGGTAGTTTAAAAGGATGAGCATTTGACAATGTAGGCCCAATAAGCATTAAGTTTGTTTCATTTGTTACTATAGACAGATACTTATCCCTGGCATTTTTATGCAATTAACACAATTGTGGGATGAACTAGTTTCTGTTTAAACTTCAAAGAGAAAAGTGATGAAGTAAACTTAGGCTGTAGATCATCTTTGGTAATTTTTATTTATACAATTGTATTTTTAAATCCATGTCATTTTAACCGTGGTATATTAAAAGGTACAATTTTAACTGACAATGACTGAAATTTTCCAGTACTTGGAACTTCATTAAAAAGTTTCTGTTGCCAAATCAAATGCTTCTCCAATCTATAGCTGCTTGCAATAGACCTCACACAGTACTAATAAGCCACTTCCTTCGATTTTCAAAATAATTCGATGTCTACATTGTTTATTTCAGATAAAATAGAAATATTTAGTAATTTTTCTATTTCAAAACAATTTTAAAATTCTATATTCTTCAAAGCATTTAAGTTTGCCATAGTAAAAAGTGTGTCAATGACTGTAAAGTTTCCATGACAACAACCTCATTATCAAGCCATTGTGGGACAGTAGCCTGGATTTTAAGTGTTAGAGAGATGTTGATTATGATGGAAGCCGATATACTAAAAATTAATGTACAATCTGTATAAAAATGTTTCTAATTTTTTAAATAATGCAAGGATGGGCAATGCTGTCACTACCAGAGTTTATACATTTATAAAAGTTTTTTGGTATACTGACTTTTAGATTATATTTGTTAATACTTTTTATTGTAATATCTGTTCAGAAATTGCATCATTTTATAAAATCTTGAATATAATGTGAGACTTGCTGTGTAAATAAATGATATATTAGTGAGATGTTTGGAGGATCAAGTTGATGGACTGACGCACCTATAGCATGTAAACACCACCTAGGAAATCACCACTTCTACAGTCAAAAACTTACTAGCATTGACAGCACTCTGTCAACATTTTATCCCTTGAGCAAGGAACACCAGCACCCCAATCAGTTTTAGCAGTGAATTCCAGCTTTCAGAAGTTAACATCTATCAGCCAAACCCAATGCTCCAAAGCAGATTTGCAAAAGTGAATCTGCCCCGTTCATTTCTTCAGAAAGAGGGTGTTTGATGATCAAATCCAAATAAGTCTTATTTGTAGTTTGTTCCTAATGTATGTGTTAAAATCTGTAATTGACAGAATGACTAAGACATATGTCTTCAAGTTGGGATTGTGTTTTATAATAAATGATGATAATAATAACCAGGGTGAGAGAAAAGAAAGAAAACTATTCTTCTTGGTAAGTGGAACTAACAGAAATCTTAAAATAATAACCGAACTGCATTCATGAGTCTCCAAGATGGTAAAGAAATAGAACTGAGAGTTTGACACTATGCTTGTTTTCAAGCTATTTTAAATTTAGCTTCATTTAATAAATAAGTAAATGAAACAAATAAAAATAAAAAGCTCTATTCTTTTTCTTCAACGTACTTCTGTCTATCTTTTATATTGAAGGCAGCAGCATTCAAGAGAGAAAGGAAGCTGAGGGTGGGAGGATGGAAAATGAAGAGAAAGAGAAAGAAGGAAACAATGTGTAATTTGTATGAAGCCAGTGACGACCTCAGTGAATCTACGTCTATTCACATGGGCAAAGCCACTCCAAAGATCCCAATAGCTCAGATCCATGGTAATGATACAGGCTTACCCAGGGCAGGCTCAGAGGGATGGCTAAGCCTTCTTCTGGTCTTGCTATAAATGTGGACAATGTACTACATATCCACTGTAGTTTTCTCCCCACTGACTCCTAAACCACTGGTCCCCTACAGACACTGTTGTTACTGAAATGAGCTAAACTTATCTCTTGTTGTTCTCCTGCATATAGTTATTGTGCCCTTTGGAGTTTTTGTTTGTTTGTTTTTATTAGTTTTTACTTTCACATATACATTTATATTATTAAACATGTATACAATAAACTGCATACAGCAAGAAGGACCACAAAAATATTAGGGATTATATAATGATGACATTCATAGTGTTTTGCCTATTTGTATTTGGCAACCTTGGGCAAAGCATCTTTCCTATCTTGGTGACTCTACAACTCTGAATGTAAATCAATATCTACCATATCTCATCTCTATCAACCTAAAAAAATCTACCCAGACCTAAAAATATATTAACCCCTAAACAACTGAGCTTAATTGTAAAACTAAACTATCCGGTCTTCATCCCCATCAGATTTATGTAATAACCACACCTCCTTGTTCATTTATGGTAACAAGCATGCCTCCCTAGTCAACTGTATATAATAAACAGGATGAGCATCGAGGGTGCAGAAGATTCTCCATCAAAGCCCAGATGCCTGGATCTCAGCCTTTCTGTACATATATGTCCATGTGTCTGTCTTTGCTTCATTCCTCATACACTGTAGTTAGGGTTTGAAGACTTCAAGCGATGCAAGGAATGGCAGTATGTACCAATTAAAGGCAACTACCTACTTTAAATTGACTTTAATCCTACCTGAATTCTTCCCAGTTCCTGGGAGCAGTACATTTGGCTTTTGAACTTGGGGGGCGAGGGATGAAGGGGACAAATTCTCTATTGCCAACCGAATTTATAGACAAAGAAGGATGAGGTACAGCCCTGTTCATTTTAACCCAGCAATTACTGCTTTGGAAGCCTGGCCCACAGCCACGCTGTATGTCATTGCATCATAGGTTGCCACTTAGATACTGCCAAATATTGTCTCTGAACTACTTACATATACAACTTCTACTTCGGTAAAAGTTAGGCAGTCTCAAAGTTGAAAAGGAGATGTATGCAATTTGGATTTGAAGTGTGAGCTGGTTATGCTCACACTACATAAAAATGGAATTTGAGATGTGTCTATATCTCTGCATACACTATACATATTTTGATATAAGGCATATGTTGTCCATATTCTGCACATGTTATTCATATTCAGAAATAAAAAATGTTATATAGTTATATCCTGATAAAATGTGATTCTGGATGACATTTTCAGTCCTAAAGAATCAAAATCAAGTTTTTATTTTAGGTGTGTAAATTGATAGGTGAATGTTTTATTGTTGGTGTTAAAAACATTAAATATTTCTCCTAGAATTATCTTCAGACACAACCTACCAAATAATTTCAGATCCAATTGGGCATGGAGGCTTAAGCAAGATAATCTAAAATTCAAGGCCAGTTTCAACTACACAGTGATCTTCTGGCTAAAGCAAACTAAATGAGATCCAAAACTCCAAAGGCTATCAAAAATAAATGAATGAATAGATAAGCAAATAAATAAATATTGAAAAGACACATATATCAGGTGAAAACTTTTAAGGTCAAAATCACTATAGAAACTCAATACTCTAGCCACAAATCTTTTTTTTTTTTTTAATTTTTTATTTTTTTAAATTAATTTATTCTTGTTACATCTCAATGGTTATCCCATTCCTTGTATCCTCCCATTCTTCCCCCCCCCCATTTTCCCATTATTCCCCTCCCTTATGATTGTTTCCTGAGGGGGATTACCTCCCCCTGTATGTGCTCATAGGGTATCAAGTCTCTTCTTGGCAACCTGCTGTCCTTCCTCTGAGTGCCACCAGGTCTCTCCCTCCAGGGGCCTGGGTCAAATGTGAGGCACCAGAGTACGTGAGAAAGTCATATCCCACTCTCCACTCAACTGTGGAGAATGTTCTGACCGTTGGCTAGATCTGGGTAGGGGTTTAAAGTTTACCGCCTGTATTGTCCTTGGCTGGTGCCTTAGTTTGAGCGGGACCCCTGGGCCCAAATCTGCCTATCATAATGTTCTTCTTGTAGGTTTCTAGGACCCTCTGGATCCTTTTACTTTGCTATTCTCCCATGCTTCTCTCATTTAGAGTCCCAATAGGATGTCCTCCCCCCTGTCCCAGTTTCTTTTTAAATTTATTATAATTTATTCATATTACATCCACATTCTTATCCCCTCCCCTTGTATCTTCCCATTTCCACCTTCCCTCCCTCTTTTACCCTATTCTCTTCCCCTAGACCTCTGACAGAAGGGTACTTCCTCCCCTACTATATGACCACAGCCTATCAGTTTCATCCAGATAGCCTGCTTCCCCTTCAGAGTGGCTGTCAGAGGGAGTCCCCATTCTCCCCCACAACCTTAGAGAATGAGCTGATCACTGCTATATCTGTACAGGGGAGTCTAGGCTTACGGCAGGCATTGTCCTCGGTTGTTGCAATAGTTTGTGCAGGCACTGCTGGGTCCAGATACACCAGCCTTGATGGTCTCCTTGTGGGGCTCCTGAACCCTCTGGGTCCTTCCATCTCTCCATTCTTGCATACCATTCTCTTTTTTTCCCCCACTCTTTTTTTTTTTTTATTAATTTATTCTTGTTACATCTCAATGGTTATCCCATCCCTTGTATCCTCCCATTCTTCCCTCCCTCCCATTTTCCCCTTACTCCCCTCCCCTATGACTACACCTGACGGGGACTTCCTCCCCCTTTATATGCTCATAGGGTATCAAGCCTCTTCTTGGTAGCCTGCTCTCCTTCCTCTGAGCGCCACCAGGTCTCCCCATCCAGGGGACATGGTCAAATATGAGGCACCAGAGTGCATGTGAAAGTCATACCCCACTCTCCACTCAACTGTGGAGAATGTCCTGTCCATTGGCTGGATCTGGGTAGGGGTTTAAAGTTTACAGCTTGTATTGTCCTTGGCTGGTGCCATAGTTTGAGCTGGACCCCTGGGCCCAAATCTGCCTGTCATAATGTTCTTCTTGTAGGTTTCTAGGACCCTCTGGATCCTTCTACTTTGCTATTCTCCCATTGCATACCATTCTCTACCCAGAGTCCAGATCTTATCTTTATATGGGACCTAATTCTTTTTAAATCTAAATTTTAATTTGTATATAAAAATTTGAAAGCACTGAATTAAATGAGCATGTCCAATAGATTCTGATGATACTTCCAAATGGAGTTCCACATATTTGTTGAGCATGTAAACCACAGCCAGTGTCATCACTCAGCCTGTGTCATCGTTGCTTGAATAAAGAGAAACAGTGATGCGATGTACCCTGAGATCAGAGATGCTGGCTATAAAAAAGCGTAACAAATCAAATAAAATAAAAAAAAAAACTTTGTTAGTGATTTAGTGTTGTAGTACTGCATTTCCTTAAAGACTGATTCGGTCACTCTGGGTATCTGTATCATAACTATAGTGAAAAAGAAGAGAGATTGGAACCATGACTATCTAGGCTGGATCTTATTGCCCCATGCATCATGAGTTATTATATATCCTAAAAGAAAACTCCTTCCTCTTAAACCCTTAAATCTCTGAGGAGATCATAAAGTTGAAAATACGGAGATCCCTCTATTAGATATTTAGTTTTAATAAAGTGTGAACTTGCAACTGGCAAATTCACCTAAAACGAGCTGGTAATCATGTCTATGAAGCTGCCTGTCAGGGTTAGGCTCCACTCAATATCAATATAGAATGTGTAAAATTGGTAGTACCAATATCTTTAGAGAACTAAAAATTACCAATCAAGTACTTATGAATGATTAAAGGAAATACTAGTTCATACATGGTCACAGATAAGAAAAGTTAACATAGTGGGTGACAGTAGTGTAGACCTTTAATCCCAGCACTTAGGAGGCAAAGGAAAGTGGATCTCTGAATTTCAGGCCATCCTGGTACACAAAGAAATTTCCAGGATGGCCAGAGCTACACAAAGAAACCTTGTCTTTAGACCAAAAAAAAAAAAAAGTTATTTTACTTAGACAGAAAAGTATCTTCGTAAATTTATTTCATGTAATTAATTAATTTAAGATGACTCAGAGGTTAAGAGCACTGGCTACTCTTCCAAAGGTCCTGAGTTCTATTCCAGAAACCACATGGTGTGTCACAACCACCTATAATGAAATCTCCTGGTGTGCTGGTGTACATGCAGGCAAAACACAGTATATATAATAAATAAATCTTTTTAAAAAACTGATCACCTCAGTAAAAAGAGAAATATTAGCAGCATAAAATGTTCATGATTTTTTTTTATTAATTTATTCTTGTTACATCTCAATGTTTATCCCATCCCTTGTATCCTCCCATTCCCCCCCCCCCCATTTTCCCATTATTCCCCTCCCCTATGACTGTTCCTGAGGGGGATTACGTCCCCCTATATATTCTCATAGGGTATCAAGTCTCTTCTTGGCTACTTGCTGTCCTTCCTCTGAGTGCTACCAGGTCTCCCCCTCCAGGGGACATGGTCAAATGTGAGGCACCAGAGTACGTGAGAAAGTCGTATCACACTCTCCACTCAACTGTGGAGAATATTCTGACCATTGGCTAGATCTGGGAAGGGGTTTAAAGTTTACCTCCTGTATTGTCCTTGGCTGGTGCCTTAGTTTGAGCGGGACCCCTGGGCCCAAATCTGCCTATCATATTGTTCTACTTGTAGATTTCTAGGACCCTCTGTATCCTTTTATTTTGCTGTTCTCCCATGCATCTCTCATTTAGATTTTTTTAATTAGAAATGTATCTTTATATATAAATAATGTGGGTGTTAAGGTATTAAAGATAGTTTGGTGGTCAACTGTGACTACATTAATTTCTCCTTTTTCTGGTCTTAAATCTGCTTGGCAGGGTTTTGTAAATACAGAAGGTTGTTTAAATACAGTGATTTCCTTTCTCATTATAGAGAAAGACTTTATGAGGTCGATTAATATGAAGTCCACTAAATATATCAGAAGTTGTATTTTGATGAACAGAATTTATCTGATATTTATCAATGACTTGTAGATCTGTAAAAATAGAGGGTTAGTTAGTAGTTCAATCCATATTCGTAATTATTGAAAGAATTGATAAATTGTTCAAATCATATTTTATCCATTTTAACCTGCCTTTAAATTTTCATTTTAAATGCACATATTAACTATACATTAAATTAAATATTAAAATTGGTTTGACAAGTTACTTTCAAAAATGTTTACCTTTATCCCTTAATTTTAAACACTAAACTCAGTAAACCAAATTGTTAATTCAAGAGTTCTCTACAATTGCATAAAAGTTCTCTAAAATATAAAAGTTACCTTAATATTCTTTTCTGTCACTTAGAACTCAGATTTGTTTGCTAGTCTTACATTCACTTCAGCTTAATAAAGAAGCCTGCCTCTCACCTTTGTTTTCTTTGACTACAACAAATAAATGATATACTTTGTTTTTAATGTGTTTCATTTTGGCAGTTATCTAGGAGGCTCACTAGAGTAATTGGTAGTGTACAAATTTATAGTTCAATAATAATGGGAGATTCCCTTAGCCAAACACTTAATGGAATGACACAAGGACTTTTTTCTTTCATGAAAACATTAAACATTCTAGCCCTGTAAGAGGTGGGATGACGTTTTCTATAAATAAATGCACATGGAGTAGCATGGTGTCAAAGCCGACTGAATCATGAGCAGCACTAGAGAAAATACGCTGAAGAAGTGGTGTCTCTAAACTCCTGAAATTGGCTGGCTTCTGCTTGCTGAACAAGAGGACTTGCCACATTAAATCCTGTGCCAATTGAGGCTCCATTGGCAGGGCCTGGCATCTGTGTAAAAGCTTCCTCACCCGTGTCTGATCGCTACTCTGGTGCATACCTGTTGGGCTTCTTTTACAAGATTGTCAGAAGACTAAATGTATTTCCACAGTGCCTTCCAAATCTTTCATCAAGCAATGTCTAGTGAAGCCAAAAGGCAATTTCTCAATACTTATTCGCATCCTTTTTACAAAGATGGAAGGAAGATGACACACTACTTTTTTATTTGTTTGTTTGTTTATTTATTTATCATTGTTTATTTATTTATTTATTTTGTAGCGGAGAGATCTGTAACTCCAAGATTAGCAATGAAAAATTCATGTGCCATTTTTCATCATGAGAGCAACCTGAAAGGGGATTTTGTTTTATTACAGGGTCTGCTAATGTCAACTCTCAATCTATGGCCTTCACAGCTTACAAAACCTTCCTCCACTGTGAGAAGGAAACTGACACAAAATGACATGGAGTGATAATAAAATTCTCATTGCCTATTCCTCAGCAGTCTTTATTCTTGTTTCTGAGAGGCTTCCTTTACTGTTTGGCATGGAGGAAACTGGCATCCTTTGATTTAGCAATGTCTGGCCTTAACCCAATATTCTAAGTTGTCTATTTAAAGTGGAACATTTTCAAAATATTAGATTTAATGCTGTAGGAACGTATATGGGGAGAGATGAAATGGGCTTCGATATGCTCAAAATTTATTGACGCTGGTTATCAGGTTACTCCAATTGGGTCTCCTCCCAACAAATAATGTCCACATATGTGTAATCTTTTTTATTGTTGTTGTTGCTGTTTAAAATAAAAAGATGTATTTGTTTGTTATTGTACTGTAAGTAGTATTGTAAAGTACAGTAAATATTCTGCCTGTATGTCTGCCTGTAGGCCAGAAGAGGGCACCAGATCTCATTATAGATGGTTGTGAGCCACTATGTAATTACTAGGAATTGAACTCAGGACCTTTGGAAGATAGACAGTGTTCTTAATTTCTGAGCCATCTCTCAAGCACTCTTTTCTCTGTGTAGCCTTGTCTGTTCTGGATTCACTTTGTAGATCAGGCTGGCTACGAACTCATAGATATCTGTCTGCCTCTGCCGCCCCAAATTCTGGGATTACAGGCACGCACCATAGCACCTGGCTCATAATCTTTTTTTTTTTTTTAATCTTTTGAAAGAAAATAAGGAATAAACCATGCCTTCCTCAGTTAAGCATATGGAGTGCTGAATAGAATTAGTGTCTCTGTCTCTACTGGACCAACCTCCAAAAAAGCATTTTAAAAAATATCACTTGAGAAGAACATTGGCTGCATTTATTTTCTATCTCAAAAGTATAACCATGCTCCAGACCTGTGACAAACAACACACACACACACACACACACACACACACACACACACACACACACACACACACACACCACTAGCACCACCACCACACATCCTACCCTCAAGACGTTCACACTCTCAGAGAAAAGATAAGTATGTAAGCCAGTGTAATTTTTGACAACTGTTAGAGAATATTCATAGCCTGACTTGAAAGATGACACAGAAGGACTTCAGAAATCCAAGCTACAGGTACAGATAAAGAGGGCCCTTTAATGGAAGGCATAGGCAGGAGGATATCTGTGAGTTTGAAGCCAGCCTAGTCTACAGAGTTCCAGGATAGCTAGAGCTGTTACACAGAGGAACCCTGTCTTGAAAACAAAACAAAACAAAACAAAACAAAACACAAAAAAAAAACAAAAAGGAGGGTCTTTCAGTATCAACAGGTACCTGGGAAACACAGTTTTCCTTAAAAAAAAAAAAATAAGAAAAGAACATTCAAGGATTTTACAAACCCCTGAATATTCTAGAAGTCATCCTAAGAATAGTGATGTGTAGTCTATACTTTGTAATTAGTATGGAGTTTTACAACTATCTAATCTAAACTTAATAACATTAAAGCTATATTATTTTATTTATCAAATTCTGTAAACTATCATGGCTAAGTATGACATAATATATGAAACTAGTTATGGCAACAGCAAGCGTCATTGAAAATTCCTTACAGATGTGTAGTTTGAAAAATAGAAAGGTTTTTTTTTTAAAGATCCACCATGGTGAATAAATACTTTCTGTGAAACTGCCTGTGAGGTACAAAAGACAGGGGCACTACAAGAGTGGATAAGACAAATTTTAAACTGTAAGGCATATGCAAGTACTGAGCACTGGAAAACCAAGATTTGTGATTTGTGGTGCATCCTTCATTCCAGCAATAGAGTGGCTGATAATGACGGTCACAAGTGCAGGGTCAGCATAGGACTTACTGAGTCCTAAGAGCCCAATATATTTCAATTTGTCTGGGGCAAAATCTTCTATAAAACATGGATTCATTAGAGAGAGAGACAGAGAGAGAGAGAGAGAGAGAGAGAGAGAGAGAGAGAGAGAGAGAAACCCAACTATCTAATAAGCAATAGGTATCATGAGCCTCTGGCCTCAGAAGGACCACATTTAGCATAGGAGGGAGCTAGTTCCCAAAGACAGTTATTGCTTAATAGGATCCGTGACTATACCTCCATTATGAAGAATAAACATGGCTCCCTGCTGGCTTCCCACTGCCACTGGCAGTTGGTGGTTGGGATGTTAGCTCCCTTTAACACCTCAGAAATGTTTTAGTATCCTTTTTCCAAAAGTGCAATATTACAGCAAGGCTTGCCTTCTATGAGAAAATAGAAGAGCAATATTAAAATAGGATGACTTGGACAATGCTTACATCAGCTCTGCTGTTGCCAAGAGTAACGCCTTGCTGAAGAGCCCCTGTTCTTGCCATTGACACGTTAATTTTGAGAATATCTATCAGCCTTTCAAACACACACAAAAAAAATCTTCAAACATTGGCTTCTTCTAATGTTACAGCTTAGACATCAAGGAAGCATAATATTTACACTACACACACTTTCACCTGAACTACTTGTTATTATTTTGCATGCAAGTAAAATAGTATCACTTGATTTTAAGAAGAAAAGGAGTCCTTTTTGAGTTCTGAGCTTATTTACTTAAAGGGGAGTTATTCTTCCTGAGGAAAAATCAATAAGAACATCAAGCATTTCTCTCAGAACTCTCTCTGAAAGGAAAATAGCACTCCCCACAAACAGTGTCACCATTCAAGTGTCGGGCCTGGTTCATCTGTTCCTAATGCTATAAAGACAGTATGGATGGTATTCAGGAAGACAAACCCAAGCTCTGATTTTTGTCTTCATTCTGATTTTCTGACAGAAAATCTTTAACATACAGACTCTGTGGAGAAAGCAAACAGTCGCTCATGTAAATTTGTCATTTACAGTCATCGAGCGTCTATGCGCTATTTTATCAGCATATCATTTTTCCTGGTAAGACATTCTTTTTAAAAGAACAATGGTATTCATATGGCACAGAGATACAAAAGATCTTCCTCTTTTCTTCTACATGTGTATTTACAAAGAAAATATGAAAAGCCTTTATTAGCAAAAAAATATATAAAACCAGTCATAATTTCAACATACAAAAATTTTAAAAAGTTTCATCCTTTAGTACCACCAAATTTAGAAAACCATTCATAGATCAGTACTTACTCACTCTTGAGGAGAATAAACACATATAAACCAGGCAAGTACTCTATCATACTCTCCCATGGAGATGCCCTTGGCTCTTGAAATGACTTTTAAATGCCAACATTGATTTCCTATATTGTACAGGACACCTTCAGAACATCTGTATTTTCATCTGGTGTTAGTATGTACTGAAGTACTGAATCATTTATTGGGATTTGGCACATCTGCTTTTCACTAGCTCTGTGCCTAGAACTCTCTTCATATGACGATGTCTACCTAGGGAATCAATTATATACAAGGGACTTTTAAAACATTACATAGTGAACGACACCTATGAAAAACACAACCTCAGATCAGGGCAAGACCGTTGACACTCAGAAGAATGCATCGATGTGACTCCTTCCTCTCTTTTCTTTATCTTAGCTCCTTGTACACTGCATAGACTTTAGAACAGTCTGTATTGCTACAACACCACTGAATCATTAGCACTAATAAATGCTAGTAGAGGTGCACTGGAACCTGAAAATATGTGTATGGTAATACATTAAAATAATGCAAATGGTGTATTAAAGAAGGCTTTGAATTACAGGTTATACGTCACTACTCTATACTCAAAAGCACCCTTTAAGCTTTTTGCAAAAGGATAAAACGAAACAAAACCATGCACTCATAGAGGTCTTGCACAGCTGCCAATCATGAAGTCTAGATTTGAATACAGACTAATTGACTTCAAAACCTCACCTATGAGATCAGCCTCCAGGGATGTTTTGCAGCTTTTGGGGATCAATTCAAGTTTAAGTTTCTGAAGATCTTATGTACCTTTCTCTCTTTCTTTCAAAGGACCAAAACAGAAAATGATCCCAGGATGTAGGAATCTGATAGTAATTAAATAACCTTTTGCCGATGAAAAATGGCTTTACTTTGCTTATTAAATGATTGATGATCCAATTTTTAAAAACAATATGTCACTTTTGGGTACTTTTTTTCTAATTGAAAATTCATACAATAATTCTAATCATGGTTCCCCTCACCCATCTCTTCCTAGACGCTCCCCTTCTCTCTCCCCATGCACCGCCACATCTTTTTTTTTCCCCCTTATAATGGCTTTCACTTTCATCAAACTGTTTGGTGACATATTAAATAACCAACCAAACAAGCAAACAAAGTCAAAAGAGACCATTCTATTACAATGATAACATTAATTAAGTGGCATTGTTTCTCCATGTGTAGAATAAGTCCCAATCTCATGCATTATTTTAACACAGTGCATCATAACAGAATACAACTTCTACAACAGACAGTGTGGGAAGGAGGAAAGAGAGGGGCGTGAATGCTTTAATTATACTTTAGTTTAAAAAATATATTTAACCTTTTAAAATGAAGTAAGACAAATTATAATATTAAATATTGTAAAAGTTTCAGGACAGTTTGCAATGATATAGATAATAAAAGTATGCTGTGAGGACTATTTCCTATGAAAGAGAGAAGTAAAAACCAAAAATAATTTGTAAGTCAGGATTAACCATGATTTCAAAAGATGAGAATACCAAAAACAGAAACTACAATACAGATTTAGAGAACACCAGAGAGAGATTTAAAATGAGGCAACAAGATAAAAACAAAAGGGGGAAATAAAGAATATGAGAATTTTGGGTGGCCCACCTGGGATGATGCTTTAGAACAGGATATCCTATCCACATCCCCACTGCTCCCCAGCCTACATTGGTCCCCCATTGTCTAAACTTAACAAAAACCTTTTGGAAAAGTACTACTAGCTGCCAACACCTTATTTTTCTCAGGTGTGAGCCTGTTTCCCAAGAGCCCGTGTTCTTTTCCTCTAATGAGTTCTGTTGTGTGTTCTGTAATTGTCACTGAAATGTGCTCAGGCAACAGTTTTATCTTCACTGAATCCATAAGTCCTTTTCCAAGCATTAAGCAGGGTTCTCTATATTAAGGGATAAAGGGAGGGTGGAGGAGAAGGAAAGAGAGAGAGAGAAAGAGGGAGAGAGACAGACAGACAGACAGACAGAGACAGAGAGACACAGAGACAGAGACAAACAGAGACAGAGAGAGAAAGACAGGGACAAAGACAGAGAGACAGAGAGAGTAAGAGAGAGAGAGAGAGGAATGGAGGTGAAGGGGAGGGGAGGGGAGGGGAGAGTAGAGCAGTAGAATGGCTTATATCCAACAGGATCTGGGTAGTCCAACAGTGGCCAGCTGAGAAGACAGTAGCTGCTTATTTCCTTATGCATGATGCTAAAAACCTGAAAAACGCTAGGAGACTCCAGGGTTTGCATTCTATATTGCAATCTTGAGAAGCTGAAATATGTTAGCAGTGAATGGATGGCTGCAGTAGCAGAGACACACTTGTGAACAAGAAGCCAAGGTAGCAGCCACAAGCACCCTTCCTCCAGACGTTATCTCTTTACTGGAAGGCCCTGCCAGACCTGGGAGCAGGTCTGTTGACCTCAGTAATGCTTCCTAGAGATGCCCTCATTGACCTGCCAGAGGTAGGAAGACTTAACTGATTCCAGGTGCAGCCAAGTTGCTGATGAAGATTGATCATCACAGAATACTGACAGACAACACGAGCTGACATGAAATTCAGTGTAAATTAAAGAAACAATTGGTTCTCTAGGATTATTTATGAATTCATATTCCTATTGCCAGCCTTATTCCAATAAGATGCTGTTAGAAATGTCTGTCATGAGTCAACAGCAAAGAAAAAGATCCCTTCAGTGGCTCCAGACAGAATGCAGCCACAGCACATCTTGTTGAGGTGGGAGTCTTTATGCATTATTCTACTTATTTTACCAGGCAGGAAATAGCACAGAGAGAGGCTAAGTGACTTGCCCAAGGACAAAGAGTGAGTCAGATGCAGAGCTGGGAATGCAGCCCACTTTGCCTGGTTCCCAGTGTACAGCCTTTCTCAGCAAGCCATAATGCCTTTCACATGGATCAGTTCCTAAAATGTATCAAGCTGTTAAAAATTCAATATAGGTGCTACATTACTTTCCAACTAGCCCTCTTTTTCACAGCTTTACAGGACCTGTTTTAAGAAGCTAGACCAATGATCACAAATACAATCTCATGTCATATTTTTTTTTGACAATGCCTCACTAAGATCAGTTTTGTCTAAATATCTAAAAGGATTACAAGAGCTTAGAGAATGAAGCTATACTTGGCTTTTAGAACTTCAAAACCCATTGCCCAGTGCTGAAGTTAAAAGAAGCTGAAAATGAACATAGAAGACATATATCAGCCACCAGAAAGTTTAACGCCAAGATACAAATCCAACAATGTCGCGTTCCCACGTGGAAGAGAAGGAGGACACTAATTGTGTATACACTGGGTAAATGGTTTTTCAAGATGATTCCGGAAATTGATTTTTTATACAAAGCTCTAACCAGAGTCAATAGCTAGGCTTCTGGTCATCACTTTATTGAGAATTCTGAACCATTAGAGAGGCCTTCCTACTTTATGCCATTTACTGGAGACACATAGTGTCGGTGGGACAGATCCTGAAGCTCCTGTGTCTTTAAAATAGTTTTAGGGACCATCACCAGTTGATAACACAAGACTCAACTGTGGAATCTTTCTATGTCACATTCACTGGGTTATGATGGTCTAAAAGATAAAATCCACTTACTATCTCTGCATGCACAAGCCTGTTTACTCCCCATCTACGAGCAAATCTAAAAGCACTATACACTTAAATTTGCACCTGCTTTACAGCTATCCTATATGTGCCCTGATTATATGGCTGTGATGATTCTTCTCTATGACCCCGTGCAGCTCAAGTGCTGAGATTTTTATGTGAAGGCAATGTCCTTAGCTGCCTGAAAAAACATCAACATTCACTAATTACCTTGTATATTTACCTGTGGTAGCCTGCAACACCTTTATGAAGAGTAGGTGTTGAACTCCTTAACAAGAACATTTGTCTATAGTCATACTGACTTGGAGTTTCAGTCACCATTTAACCATAAATTTACTGTTGAAACTGAAGGACTAAGCAAAATCACTTCTTTCAGAGCTTTGAAACTTGGGAAAGATCCACTGCTCTCTCCCTTTGTGCCTAGCAACCTTTGGCACCTAAGTGGTTGCAATTAGCTGAAAAGACTCTGTAGTTTTTAAGAGTCTGAAATTCTGGGGAAATGGAGGTTTCTGAAGTGGGTCAGGGAGAATACATGATGGCGTTGCTATATTTGGTGGCATTAAAAGTGAAAAGTGCCCCAAATGAATGAAAAGCTGGTGGTATGTTAGGCTTCTGGAGGGCCAGTCTGAATCATCTCTCAATGTTGAAGCTGGAACAGAATCAACAAGAAAATAAATAATGGCACGAATGGTTTATATTATAAACAGTTGAATCAATATCTGTGAATCTATGCTTGTTTGAATAAATAGAGAAAGATTGGTAGTCCTTCTTAACAGAGAAATGTCAAATGTTGAAAGAAGGAGCAAGATGCCACCTTACCCAAGTGATCAGCAGTGACATGGCCAATGTGACAGAGCCTGTGATATTGCTGTCGTGGGAATTGATGCTTCTGCCAAGATGGCACAATCCTCACCACACCAAGCAAAAGGGGAGAATAAACTAAATCGTGGAACGTTCTCCAAAAACCTTATTAGGATTCCTTAACTGAGCATAGGACCCGAAAGTAAATAGAGGACAGATGTGAGAGATGCACGGACAGAACAGAGTTACATCTGGGACTGCATGTGAAATACGATTTATGGTCACACTCTTACTTCTGGAATTTGTGCTTACTCAACATTGTCCCCGTATGATATTATTTCTGTATTATACTGTCAATATATTAATATATTAGTAATAGGGATAAAAAGGGCATAAAACACTTACTTAACAAATTTATGTCTTAAGTATTTCAAAAGTTAAAAAACACTCTTCAGAATTGTCACTTTAGCTGGGCTAATTACAATATAACATATGGGCATGAAATTGAAGAAATTATATGGCACATATTTGTGTGTGTGTGTCTGTGTGTGTGTGTGTGTGTGTGTGTGTGTGTGTGTGTGTGTGTGTGTGTGTGTGGTCTGAAATCCTATCATTTCCGAGGGCAGGGAACATGATATAATTAGCCATTGCTCCAACTGTGCCATAGCAAAGTACCTGCTCTCAGGGGCTTTATTTTCCAGGATAGTTTTTTTTTTTTCTGCTCCCATTGGCCTTTTCTTTTTTCCCCTCTGATTGCCGATAAATACCCTCACATGACCAGCAACATTAAATTCAACCGTGTGGGCTGTGGAATGCAGAAGCTAACTATAATCCTTGCCTACACATGCACACGCACATACACACACACACACACACACACACACACACAGACACACACACACACACACACACACACCCCACTGGTAATACAACTGCTTCTTAGATGACTCTCATTGCTTTGTTCTGAAGTCATGACTGGGTCTAATATCATAAATCCTCTCTGGATCATTCAGAACATTTTTCTCCCACTTTCTCTGTCTTCTATTTTATATCCAGCAAGAAAGAAGTTGTTAATACAGAACATGATACATTATTGAACCTTACTATGAGTGTTTAAGTATTTCGACTAAAGTGTCCTTGTGTTTGTCTGTACATGCATGCAAGTGTAAATGCTAGTTCATGTTCTAGTATGGATGTCAGTGGTCAGTATCAATGTCTTTCGTCATTTGCCTCCTTTTTCTTTGAAACAGAGTCTCTGAACCTGTGTTGACTCATTCATCTAGACTGGCTAGCTGGCTCCTGGGATCCACCTGTCTGCAACTCCAGAGTACTGAGCTTGTAGATATGAACCATTGCACTCAGATACTACATGGGAACTAGGGATCTTAACTTAAATCTTTTACTGACTATGCCATCTTCCCAAAATGCCTTCCTTGATGTTCTTCTTATCACACCCAAGTTCTACATCAGTAACATTCATGCCAGCATGTTATGCTGGGCTCTGTAGCAGAACTTTAGTCTGCAACATTTTCTTTCTGGCTCAGTCACGTGCTCTTCTTTCTAATGCTGAGGACCTGTAGAGAGTCAAAGCCTAGCTGCCTCAGCACTGAATCCAACAGTGTTCCTTTTTGTCACCAGCAATATTATTTGTCGTGTGTGTGTGTGTGTGTGTGTGTGTGTGTGTGCGTGTATTGAATTAGATCTTCATGCACAAACACTTAAAGCATTGGGACTTATCTATCCACAAATATTCTAATTCCTCAGGGCTCATTAGAAATCCAAAAATCCATCTGCTCTAGTTGCCATAGTCTCACTAGCTAATTCTTTGGACTGCTAGGTGTTTCTTTTTATATATTTTCTGACCAGAAATCGTCAGCCTTTGTGAAGCATGCCCAATATGCCCTTTAATATCTAAAGGTCACTAAATAGGTCAAGTGTAGTTACTTAAAATGAGAGCAGAAATATTTCAAAAGCCTTTATCTCCAAGTCTGGAGTACTTAGTAGCCACACCCAATATTATTTGTCTTTCTGAAAATGCTGAGGGAATTCCATCAAACACTTTCTGTTGCCTGCAGAAAGATGGGAGCAGCAGGATGACTGCTTCGGGTTCACAAGAGACAGTACTCCTTGAAGAAATGTCATTATTCTTAATATAGATGAGGCCCCCTGCTCATGTGCACAAGTCTTTAGGCTCCGCCCATGACATCACCGTGGGGACACAGCTCTACTTTTCTAACCCTCCTTGGTGTACACCCCCAAAGTTTTGGTGATTTTGAGTAGATTTCAGTCTCTGGAAATATTTTGACTTAAGTAGCTTCTTTGCTACCCAAAGACTTATTGGGTGTCTCACCATCTGAACCGTTATTTGGATGGGCTATTTTTTTATCCTCGGCTCCACATAACAAGTTTATGCCCTGTTCCAGGAAGGCATAGCATCCCCACCTATGTGCTTTTTTTTTTCCTTTTGAGCATGTAGTCATTAAGTTTTTTGCCTTACCTAAAATGCAAGCAAGCTCTTTCTACTCATTTTTAATCTTTTTTTCTACAATGCTTTCCTTAAAAAAGAAATAAAGCACTCAGCAAACCTTCATGTGATGTGAGCAGATTTCTAGCCCGGGAACATAAGTTACTCCCTATGCTTACAAATATACAAGAGACCCTTCTTCCTGCTATTTTCTGTTTCCCAGATTAATTTATTTTCGAACTTTTGGTAGCCCTCTGCTGAAGTACACAGCAAACAGTTTTACAGTGAGCTCCAAATTAAATATTAATGCAGAATCTCCTAGCCTCAAATTTCATTTGGTTCACTCACTCTAAAACTTAATAAAATTTTGGTATATGCTTCACATTTAACTTATTTCAAGGCACAGTGTTGATTTTTGCACTGAACTTTCAGATACAAGCTATAGAAGATGTTTTTGACAACATGAATGAAAAATGAACTGAACTTGAAAATGTCTACTAAACTCACATGTACATACTTTACACAGAAAAGAAATTGGTTGAGATCTTTTGCTTCAATATTTTATGTAGGCATTTTTCACTTTATATTCTGAGGCTTACATCACTTCATCTCAATGTGCAGGCTACTTAGGAGATGTTTCCCCTGAGTCCAGAGACACCAAGCAAAACATATGCATGTGAGCATGTATTTACACATCACAACTCAGTCTCAAAGTATTTCCAGGATGATTTTTCCCATAATATTCTTTCTCCTTCATATATATAGTATAGTGAAAGGCTTACCAGGGGGTGAGCTGTCACTCCAAGCTGCTATCTTGGTTCTCTACTTAGATGATATCTTAAGTTCTAATGGTGAAATATTTGGGGTATTAAGCTGATACAATAACAGTATCCTGAATTGCACATTTTTACTTAAAGTTTGAAAGAACCTCAGCATTTGTTCAAGGTAGGAAATAGGAGAGATGGAGTGGTGAAAAGAGGAAAGGGAGAGAGACAGAGAGAGAGAGAGAGAGAGGGAGAGAGAGAGAGAGAGAGAGAAGAAATGAGAATAAAATGGAGCAATAACAAACTTGCAGAACATTACTCCTCAGACTGCCAAGTGATCTTCAACACATTAGGACCTGGTATAACTCATTCAACAGGAACAGGAACATCTTCAAACATGTGCATTCAGTTCTTCCTTACAGACCCTCATGATGTGAAACTTTTTGATAAGATTCATACCATCTGCATGCCTCCTCTTCAGGCTCCTCTTATAATAACTTTCCTCTGTAACTCCAGCATAAGCCAAGAAAACATGAAATGTGTGCTCTAGTTTCTCCAATTAGTTTTCCTTGAAAATCCAGAGTTATGCGGTTAGTTGGTTAGTTAATATATCTGTTGCTCATGCCAGTTCCAGCATTTGCAAACCACAGCAAGGCTGGCATTATTTAAGAATAAACTCATGAGGGTTTGTGAGTAGCAAACTAGTTTCCTCATAAATTCAGGTGCCACATTTCTTCTCTGCTGGGACACTGCTTAAATTGCTATCAGCACCTCTCTTCCTTTCTCAACACTTGAGGAAATTTTTTTTCCTAAATTTCAGAGATCAAGATGAGTGAAGCAAGTAGCAACTGCACTACATTTTTTTTTCTTTACTAACTTAATAGAATATTCATAACCAGGAACATGACTGTCAGTTGAAATTCTTTTCCATCATATAAAGGTTTAAGAGACAACTGAATAGGTGCTTTCTGCTTAAAGAAAAAAAAAACACTTAAGATTTCTTCAACAGTAAAGCACAAATGAGGCTCTAGGGGCCAATTCCTTCTCCTTTTGCTTTTGCAGTGGTTTACATTAAGAGAAATAGCAGAAAATGATTGCCATATATTTACCAATACTTAGAATGTTCTTTTTTGTTTGTTTGTTTTTGTTGTTTTGTTTTGTTTTTGATTTTGATTTGTTGTTTTTTAAGACAGAGTTTCTCTGTGTAGCCTTGACTGTCCTGGACTTGCTTTGTAGACCATGCTGACCTCAAACTCACAGTGATGTGCCTGCCTCTGCCTCCCAAGTGCTGGGATTAAAGGCGTGCATCATCACTGCCCGGCTTGTTGTTGTTGTTTTGAGACAAGGCTGCTCTGTGTGTAACCTTGGCTATCCTAGATTCACTTTGTAGACCAAGTTGGCATCAAATACACAGTGATCCACCTGCCTCAGCCTCCCTGAGTCCTGGGATTGAAGGTATTCACTAGCACACCCAGTTACTTAAAATATTCGTAATGTTTCTAAATGCATCGCCTTAAATAATACCAGAAGAATGCTGTGTTGCTCTCTCTGAATTCCAGATACAGTATACATAAGCAATGAGTAGGAAGGACATTGGCTTGGCAGCTCTGAAATATAAGTACAAAGGTGGTATTAAGATAAGATATGTTACAGGATCAAACACAATCATTTGGTGCCATGTACTGTGGCGAATCACAAATCGTGCAAGTCAACGAGAGGCATTCCAAAGTGGAATTCATCCATCTATAAACAACAGAAACTAGTCACTCTCTTATTTGGAATATCTGTCTTTACTTCAAAAAACTATCAATGAGAATTTCCATTCATGCTTCATCTTCCTGTGTATGAAGTGGCACAGCATCCATCATCACAAAAGAACCCATCTAATAAAACATCTAAACGTCTGTTCTATCTTGATATCATCTCACTGTTACCATTTCCTTTCAAACTGACACCACTTTTCCCAGGTCAATTTTAGTGAAATTTCAACTCTGTCTGAGTCTATCCTTTATTTAGCAAAAAGCATAATCTCACAAAGCAAGTTCTGCTGTGTCATCTCTGAATAAAGCCCACACCCCTCTCGCCATAATGGCGCTGAGCTAGCTGATCTAATCTGATCCCTACTCTGCTAAACACACATGGTCCATGCCAGGCATGCATGTCATTTTTGTTCTCTAGAAAAAGGACAACTATTGACCCTTTCTCAAGGTTTACATGCAGTTTCTTTCTCTACTGCTAAAGATGTTCCCCTTTGTCGCATGTAGGAGACATGTCAATAGTCTCAACTTTCTATGAATATAACCATCAAAACATTTCTCTTAATCACGTTATTTTTCTTTCTTCGTAGCTTAATTGTTATTCATTGCCTATCATCATTGCTTCTTGGCTGTCTCTTCTTGCTTCTCATACTAAACTGCATTGTCTAACTTGCCATTTGCTTCGTTCTCAATATTTAAGGAATTTTCACCATGGGTTTGCTGAATTTTGTGGGATGAATCAGTAAGGAAATGAACACCCACAAGTCCTATGGACTTTCTTCAGAATTAACATGTTTCAAAGGGGGAGAAATTCAGTAAGTCAATTATGCAATAGATTTCTTGCTATAGGCAATTTACATGGTGCTAATGCTACAGTTAATGATAATATGAATTAATGTCATCCTATTCAGGATCCATTGTTTTCTACAAATATTATTTTCTCTACTGTTGTGGGAAGTCCTAGGCCTTGGCAGTGTTGATTTTTGTGTAGAGAATTGGAGCAGAATTCTGTAAAACTTGGCATCAAAACACATTGGATGAAACATAGGGAAAAGAAAAATTCCTTGCCTTTCTTGCCTTGTGTCCTTACAGTAATGGAGGCATGAAAGTGAGGGAGCTGAAAGAAGCTAACATTGGTTACTTGGTCTTATGATCCATTTCAAAATATCTGACAGAACTACTTAGTGAATAAAAAAGAAAGAAAGAAAATATTACAAACAATAATGTTTAAATTCTGAAATGTACCTGTATTTTTCCAAATTAAATATTCAAGAGAGTTTCTTTTTTTCTTTTTTTTTTTTCTCACAAATATCTCAAGTACAGAATTGAACTTTTATCCATTGGTATCACACAAATGACCAATGGCCTTTATAATTATAACAATAAAATGGCTAAAATAATGCTTGATTTCTGAGTCTGTAATGTTATGCACAAATCTTCAAAATATGCATGACCACTGAGCACAATTACTGGATTCATAACACCTTCATCTCATAAAGTAAGGTCTGCTGAGCCAGTACAATTATCACTGCATCTGAGCAATGTGTAGTATATTTTAGATGCCCTGAAATCCCAGATTTAAAATTTATAAAACTTAATGTTTTAGCAAATGTTTTAGGTTACTACTTGTCCCCAGATGTTAGATCTATGTTGGTATAGCCAAATTTTTCAATGGCACAGTTCTCTTTCAGAATTTTTGATCTTTATAGACTTATACATCATAATTCCTAAAGAAAATGGAACATTCTTGATGTATTTATGTTTTCAGCACTATAACTAAGGGTTTTCTTTTTTTTTTTTAAACAAATATCTTAAAATATCATAGGAGCCCTTAAAGCAACTAAGTTTCCTTTCTCTTCTTCTCTGTCTCCCACCTTTATTTTCAGTTCTCTTTTCTTGCACTGAGAAGAAAAGGATAAGATGACAAATTGTCATTAAAGAAAAACTCAGCGGTAGAAAAATTCTTAAGGAATTATGCATTCATATTTCTAAAGGTAAGCTGTCTTGAAGCCTTGATGGTTGGCGATGCTACGTGGAATGTTAGGAAGCACCATCCTATTGATGGTAAGAACAAAACAAGAGACGGACTGTGGAACCTTGATCTTACCTACAGAAGAGATGTATTATTCCCACTAAAATGAGGTCATGCTTCAACAATACCTGCCTTTGGTCTGAAGGCTAAGCCAGCCAGGGCAATGAGGTGTACTGCAACTCAGGAGCTAGATGTCTGGCTGTTAATAAGAATACACTTTGAGATAAATCTAGCACTGCTATCTTAGCAAAGAAACAAGCCCTATCTTCTCCCACAAGTTTTTGTTTCTTTTCTTTACTAAAGTTAGAAGAAACTGCATAGGAAACTGTCATTTCTCAAAACATCTACAAAAAGACTTTCATCTTCTCCAAAGAATATCAATATAATTTTATGTATATATTAAGAAAAATTTTCATTACATGAGTTTTTTTTAAACATAATCCAAGAATGATAGGATTAAGCAAAATAGTCAATGTTAAGAATGAATTAAGCAAAATGTCTTTGGTTCTATAGAAGAGATATCTCTGAAAGATGTTATATGTTTTAAACTTATTACTGGAAAAGTTGAGAAGAAATTCAAGATGTTGACAAAGTATTTTTATTTGATAACTTGAGTTTATAATTTTAGCTAATAGTTTTAATTTTAATTTTGGAACAATGTAATCCCATCAATGAGTTTACTCAGGAAACTCAATCAAATTAATTGTGTTTATGTGAAGACAGTCTAGACCAATACAGTATAAAGAAAGAGAGGGAAGGAAGGGGGGGGTGAAAAACAGAAGGCTAGTAGGAGAAAGAAGAAGAGGAGTGATATTTTTATTGTATTTTATATTTTTATTGTATTTTTTGATATTGCTGAGTTCAGAGCAGTGCAATATATAATACATTTTTTCCTAACATGACAACATTGCTTTACCAGGGAGATAGAGAAGGCTACCAAACCACTAGAAAATCTATCTCTAAACTTATGCAGAAAGTACATGAGAGAAAGTCATCCAATAGAAGAAGGCATGCACATTTTGCATGTCTTGTCCTCTGACATATGATGGGATATTTTGGAGGGTCCAGTACTCTTCCTCTGATAGGGAACAATCAGTTGGTGAAATCACTGTTCCTTAAATAGGAGAGTATATAAGACTGAGAACAGTCACATGATATCACTGTGAGCCTTAAAAATAATTTAGGTAAATATAAATTGGCACACATAGGAATTAGACAAATACTAATTTTAACAAATGAACTCTACAGATGTTTCTCTATTTGGCATTAATATTTACCTACTAGGATATTTCCACCAGCCGGGTAGATACAAGTTTACTGTCTATCTCTCTGGTTTAAACATGGGGTTTATAGACTCACAGGAAATTAGATAAAGAGAAAGGTGTTGTCTCCCTTCTAAAAAGTAAACAAAACAAAACTAGAAAACTTGGTTTTTGCCTTCTCGGTATATTGAGATGCATACATTACAACTGTCATTATTCTCATATTAAATTGGCCAAGTGCTATGTCAGTCAAAAACTTTAGAGAAAAATCTCCCATATAAAACCTAGGTGATTTCTGACACAAATGTTGCCAATGCTACCCTCTGGCTAACTTATTCTGAGATCTTCACTGTACTTGCGCTCACTGTCACTCTTCCTGGCATGAAACCCCATTTGAATGGCAAGCCTTTGAGGCATTTTTACTACAGAGTTTTCATATGCAATTGCTCATGGAGCTGGGTGGGGCCCAGTGGAAACACAGCCTCAACATGGTGAGATTCTGACTTCAGGCCCCGCATCAGGAAACTGAAAGGGGCAAAGGCACTTTGACATTTGTGTCTTCCACATTCAGATTGTGTGGAAACAAATTATTAGCCATCTGGAAACTCATTAGGGCACTGTTTGCTGCCGGTCAAGACATACTTCGTCAGTTTTTCATCTCACATTTTTGTTTTTGTTTCTCAGGAAGGTGTTAATCACAAGAATAGACATTTTCTCTGCAGTTATAAAAAATAATAAAAACTTTGATTTTTTTTTTTTTTTTAATTAATTTATTCTTGTTACATCTCAATGTTTATCCCATCCCTTCTATCCTCCCATTCCTCCCCTCCCCATTTTCCCATTATTCCCCTCCCCTATGACTGTTCCTGAGGGGGATTACGTCCCCCTATATATTCTCATAGGGTATCAAGTCTCTTCTTGGCTACTTGCTGTCCTTCCTCTGAGTGCCACCAGGTCTCCCAGACCTCAACATAAAACCAGAGACACTAACTCACTTAGAAGAAAAAGTGGGAAAGAGCCTGGAACATATTGGCACAGGAGACAACTTCCTGAACAGAACACCAACGGCCCAGGCCTTAATGTCAACCATTAATAAATGGGACCTCATGAGGCTGAGAAGCTTCTGTAAGGCAGGAGACACTGTCAAGAGAACAAAGCGACAGCCTACAGACTGGGAAAAAATCTTCACCAACCCTACATCTGACAAAGGTCTAATATCCAAAATATATAAAGAACTCAAGAAATTAAACACCACCAAACCGAATAACCCAATTGAGAAATGGGGCTTGGAACTAAACAGAGAATTCTCAACAGAGGAGTATCAAATGGCTGAAAAACTTTGATTTAATAAGCTGTGTCCCTAAGATTGGGGCCATAGTATGTTTTACGGTCTTTGCATCAAAATGTCATTTTAAGAAAGATATATAAATAAAAATTTAACATGTGAGCAGGATCTACTTGCTACTGCATTGGTTCGAGTAGAGACATCATGTTGGTACAAGCATGCACAACGCTTAGTATTAATTCTGCTTTCGTTGAATGTATCTATTTGAAATGAAGACAAGTGTTTCCTGTGTAAAGAATTGTTTTGACAGACAGGCATAGAAGCTAGAGCAATCTATCCCCTGTGTCTGACTGGTGATTTTCCTACAGAGACTCCCTATAACCAGGAAAGAGTTGAAGATGGGAGTGAATTCTATGTAAGACATTAAAAGTAGCTGCGGAAATAAACTCGGTGGCATTATTAGGATAAAGGTCGTATTCTAGCATAGAATAGAAAGAACGTGCAGAGGTCCCATAGCACTGCATTTCCTTTAAAAACAAAAACAGTAAACAATCCATGTTTATGACAGGTAGTTTTCAATGAATCTTATCTTTATATTATGCCATAGGCTCTGACAAGAGATAGAGAAAGTAACAAGTAATTTAATACTATTGGTCCAATGTAGGTGCACAGGAAATTTCTGTATATATCAACATTTACCGACAAGCAGCACTTATAAAGGGGCATTTCGTTTCTAAGAATCTACTAATGATATCATCCACAATCAACTGTAAGATTACTTTCACATTTGCTGGGGGGAAAACCTCCCATCTTAATAACTCCAGAGTAGTCAATGCGTAAATTTCCTGTAACAGTAGTGTATGCATTCTCCCTTCTCATAGGTACAATTGAATGAAGAGTAACATTGAAGCAAGTTGCTGTAAACTATCTCTGTACTGCAAGTATTCTCATAGGGTATTATGAAATTAAAAGACAAAGTATGCAAGTCATTATTATTTTAAATAAATATAGTTTAATGTCTCCAGAAATCAGCACATTTCTTTGTTTTTGCTTCTTTTGTGTAATTCTTTCTTATTGTTCTAAGATATTTACATTTTCCTTAGTACTTAAATTTAAGTTTAGAAGGTGGGAGGAACTGAGCCAAAGTTTAGAGACTTCTTCAAAAACAAAACCTGCTCATTTTATCAAATGAGATATGAATTGCACAGAGATATAAATTGCAGTACACTCTTTAAGAGAAAGAAGATTAAACTGTAACATATATGTAACGGTGAACTTTCAATGGTTTTAAACAGACAACAAGAAAGGACAAAAGCAGCACCAACAATAATTGTTTGGAAATATGTCCACACATCTTTTCAGACTCAAGCGTTTTAACTTGTTCTGGGTCTCCTACCGCCTTTTCTTTTCAGAAAATTTGACTATTTAAAACATACTTCCTTTCATGTCTTAATCATTATCAAGCAGTGCTTTGATGTGATATGACATTCTCAAATGACTAATTAGTTGATTTTTTAAATGAATCTGTTTTCTCTTCTTTTTGGCTGTTAAGAAATTGTAAAGACATTTCCTTTTTCAGATCAAATTTTTTAAAAAAAACTTGCATATACAGTATTTTGATAGTATAAAAATCAATATAAACAAGGCAAACCGTGTGTAAATAATGGACAAGTAGATGGCTATGAATTGAAAGCTAAATATACAAATGAGTTTCAAGTATGCTTTTTGTCTTTTTTGGTTTGGGTTATTTGATTTTTTTTTTTTTTTTTTTTAGCTAGTAAGAGTGTGTCTCTTCCATTCGCAAACTTCCCGGGGACACCAGACTAGAGAAGAACACAAGCACCTCCCACAAGAATAAGGAGATGTCTCTACTTCTAAGTATCTAGAGAACCCAGATTTGGTTTCACACGTTGAGGCATGAAGCTCCCTCTTACACTCCTAACCTCAGCAGTGTTTTCACACATACACTCTTTCCTCAAGGGTCATTGCCACTGCCACAGGCTTGATGGTCACTACATCTCATTAACCTTGTTTGGGTTATATGCCAGGTCTTCACTGTCAGCATCTCAGCAGGGGGACATCTGTCATAATGCAGCTACACTCTCGTTTGAAACTTTCAGCAAGATTATTTCTCTCCCTCCCTCCTTCCCTTCTTCCTTGCTCTCCCTCCTTTCTTTCTTCATATGTATTTGGGCAACTCTTTCGATTTCGATAGCTGGCTGTCATAGTTTTAATTGTTTCCTAAGTTTTGAGAGTTATGCTAGATGCAGTGCAGGTCAGTAAGCGTTGATCTGCAACTATATATGCTTGCACTGTATCACAAAAATCATTCTGATAATTTTTCAGCAGATAATTTACATCTAGTTAAATCACAAAAACTAACAATTATTTTCCATGTAACCTTAGATGCCTTAGGTGTTCCTGTCATTTGTGGAGCTAAGTTGTCACCAAATACCATCCTTTATGTTAATTACTTATCTCCTGAGAAAGCTGATTTACATTTAATTGTTTATTGTGCGCAAAAATTCTCTCTGGATGTTCAGTAATTCCTCTCGAGTAGCAGCAGTGCGCTACAGAAATACACAGGGCACCAATCTATGGGTAAGGTCAGACTGTGGGTGGAGGGTGGGGTGCACGTTCCATCAGAGGGACTACCAGGAACCCACAGTCTGCCTGCAGCTTGCTTTGCCACCATACTGGCCCAAAAAGCTTCCTCTGCTCATCTGCTCCTGCCTCACTTCAAAGGTTCTTGCTAAGGAAGGTTGAGGAGGGACCGCTCCAGATCAAAGCCACAGTCATTTCAAGTGAGAGCTACACGCTTCCATTTTATCTGCACAGTTTTTTTTTTTTTTTTTTTTTTTTTTCAACTCTTCCACAGCAACTTCAAGGCAACTTAAGCAAGTTCAGAAAGTATATGATTCGGTGGTGTGCATCTGAAAGATTATCAGTGCTACTCCTAGAGATGGCGTGTGTGAGCCTGCTCTGGGACTAGGGCCTGGTTGCCAAGAGTAGGTTTAGTAGGACCATTACAACCATCCTGTGCTGTCCTATAATGGAACTAGCTGGCAGTCAGTTCCTAATTCCTTTCACCTAAGCCGAGTGAATACCACAATGCAAGACCTTGGCTATTTGCTTGGCAGTGGCATCTGTGTCTTTGGAGCTTTTAATTTTTGTTTGTTTATTTTGTCTTTCCTAGTTAAGTTAAAAGGCTAAATTATATGGTCAGTGTGAGCTCGGTTCAAGATTTTTGATACTTCTAATCGTCCTTAGAGTAGTTAACCCTTTCAAGCCTGGCAGCAGTGTGCAAATATTCCTCTGCTATGATTTTCCCCTTTCTCTTTTTAACCCATGTATGCTCGTTCAATGATAATAAAGGGACGATAAGAGGAATTGTGAGTTTCCAGGTCAAAAGTTTCAGAATCTTGGTTTATAACCCTTACCATCTCTTCGGGCACCCCATAACCTTTCCTGTCTGAACTTCTGTGGTTCTCAGCTGCTTGGGGAAAAGCAAGCACAAAGTACCAGGCTAGAGAGAGCCAGGCTCTCCAGTTAATAAGGCTATCTAGCTATCCTGGTACTGGGTCTAAGACCGTTCCTGTCAGAAAAGCCCTCAGTGCTCCACAGATGGCTACTCAACCCAAGTCAGTCCAAATAAAAAGGAGACAGAGACACACACTCCAGGAGGGAGGGAGCTCTCACACCTCTCCCCAGATACACAGCTGAAGAAGTTAACCAGGAGCTAAGTTGGGAGAGTAATTGTCTATGGCGGAGAATCATGAAGCTAAAGCTCTCCGCTGAGAGCCAGAGCCAAAAGGAGTCTCAAAGAAATTCGAATTCTGGTCCAACATCTGCAGCGCTTGGGATGCCCGGACAGAAGCCACGGCCAAGTCCAAATGTTCCCCCAGGAAAGGGGACAGACAAAATCAGCACCCAAAAATGACCAAGGGTAAAATGTCGGGGCTCATAACACTCTTGCGTCTAGTTCAGAAACCTTTCAATAATCCTCTCCCCCAGGAGGCGACTGCACAGTGGCCAGCGGGTCCCGAGAGCGGAGATGCCAAGGACTTAAGTTTCACACTCAGTTCGTTGCCAGCATCATCCCGCAAGAAAGCCCAGGAAGGAAACGGGGAGGGAGCAGGGGTGATCGTGGCCCTTACCTTGCTTGGCTCCCACAGTCAGCACCTCAGCGTTAGGCAGTAATCCCAAGAGAGTGAGGATGGCAAGGAGCAACTGGGACATGATGATCTTCTCGGTGAGCCTGTGCTGCAGACTGCTCGGCGGCACCTTAGGCAGGGCCGCGGTGGCTGGCAGCCTGGAACCGAGCCGCGTCATTTACAAATGTCACTGGAAATCCCTGGTCGGTGGGTCCAGCCAGTCCGCCTTGCTCTGCCAGGAGGAGGATGTGGAAGGTGTGCGAAAGCGCGCCTGCGGAGAGCGTGCGAGCGCCAGCCAGGCGCTGTGTGTCTGGACTTTTTCGATGCAGGGTACGTCTGATCTTACATCACGCAAGAGGGGCAGAGAGATGCCCGCCGATGGGAATTCACTATTAATCACCGCGGCCTCCGCACATCCCTCCTTCGCCCACAGAAATCACATCTATTACTAGTAAGAGGCGGTTACACGATAGGGAAACAGTCGCAAATGAGACCGCCACAAATCACTGCTTTTTCAGCCTCCTTGAAGGGAAAGTAACTCCGCACGGGTTCTGTATGGATCTGGGTCCTTAACAAGGGGGTGGGGGGTGGGGTGGGGGAAGGACTGCAGTGGGCCAAGCCAACCAAGCTTCAGAAAGCATCACCCAGCTAGCTGAGAAGTCCCCACTCTTGAGCCTTACAAAGGCTTCTCAGGCAGAGCTGATTTGATACCTTGGCTGTACAAGGAAGCTTCCTTCCTGAGAAGCCAGGAGGTTGTTTCTCTTAGGGAAATGGTTTCCTCCACTTGACAGCTCGCTGAGCTTTCCCAACAGCACTAGTAACTTTTATGCTGAGTGGCACTTGGGGACAGAGATGCAAAATTAGTGACTCAGCAGAAACAAATCAAAAATTTCTGAAGTCAATAGCCATTTTGCACACACACACACACACACACACACACACACACACACAGAGCAAGGTAAGTGCAAGCAAGCAGCAGGTCATGTTTAAGCAGGAGTTGCCAATGGGTTTTGCCTGAATTTTCTGTTTAAAGAAATACCTGAGGTCTTTTAAGCTTTTGGGGTGATTTTGTGTGGTTTTTTATTCCTGTGTTGCACTGACAGCCTGAGAACTTTCAGAAAAAATGAAATGTATGTGAGGAATATTTACACACACACACACACACACACACACACACACACACACACACACGATGATTTAGTGACCATTTACAAAATACAATGGCAACCCTGGTATTTAGAATTTAAACCACGATTTTGAAATGACTGATTAAAACTTGAATATCTTAATAATTAAAGGCTGACTTTCTTCATAGTAGTTTCTGGGTTTTTTTTCTATGAAAAAGTCTTACATTTTAATATTTTAAAACCAGATGCCAGGCACAGTGGTCCCCAACATTAATGACAGCATTGGGATGCAGAGACGTGTGGATATCTTAGTCCCAGGAGGAGGATTTCTAGGACAGCCAGGGCTACACCGGGAAACTGTTTCAAAACAACCCAAATATATAAAGAGAACTGCAAGAAAAGAACAAAAACCAAGCCAAAGAAATCTTAGAGAAAAAGGAACAATATCTTAAAGACTTCTTACATTGCCTGCCTTGAAACTTACATGTGAGTGGGAGAAATATGTCCTGGAACTGACCATACACATCTCGAGAGCTATCTTCGCCAGTGCAGAATCAGAACCATTAAGATTAGACTGAACCAAAGTGCACAAAGGAAAGCCCGAAGGACAACACCAGGCATCTGGAAGATGAGTCTTTTCATACTTACTAAGATCGCATGTGTGCCTTTTATGCTACATTTTCATATTGAAAAGTTTCCTTTTTACTTTGCCTTGTGAATCTAGTTATTCAGGACTCACTACATATAACATTTACAAGTATATGATTTTTTCATCTAGTTGTTAAATGTAATCTCCCCTAGAATTTTCAGTTTCATAATATGAGTCACCAAATAGGAAGGAAATTTCCTTTTCAATTTCATATGCAATATTCACAATCTTAGGAATAAATAAAGTTCAAAACAAACTTTTGTTTGTTCAAAGCAAACACAAAGTAGTGTTTATCAAGGGCCAACCAGACATATGTAGTCTACTGAATTCATATGCCCTGGGACAGCATAAGAAGATAGCTTTTCCACATAATCCAGTTTAAGCAACTCTATGATATAAGCTACAAGGAAATTTTCACCCCGTCCCCATGCCTCTATGAAAAAATTGGAAGTGACCAAAAGCCATGATGAAGATACCAGAGTCTTTGTCTTCCACACTGCTCTAAGCAGTTGCTCTCTGTGGAGACAGGTGACAAAGGCAGTCAGGATGGAGACTCTGAAGACTCTTGAGAGGCAGCTACTAACAGACCTCTGCAGCACCAAGCAACCTTGGAGGCTTCCAAAGGGAAATCAAGGGAAGGCAGTCAGCACAGTGAAAGCCCAGGAGATACTGAGTTTCCATCGCGCTCCACTCCCTGTAGTCTGTACTCAAGGAGAACAAGCTTAGGAATGCTGCAGAGTGAAAGCAACATGCTCCTTCTCAGAGCCTTTGACCTACATTTTTTTTTCCTTCCTTGAATGAAGAATTTGAAACTGAACTGATCTAGCATAGAACAATAAAGCAAAAGAAGAATATTTAAAGCAATACAAACTCAAGCCATCCGCTGTGAATAGCACATCACTCAGATAAGTGCTACAAAGCAACACAGCCTATGAAAGGTTTAGGTGAAAGGGACAGTGTGGTGCCTCATGAAGAGTAGCTCAATGTACCCGATGTCCACTGTGATTGTGTTTCCATGAAGCATTTTCTGTAAAATACAAGTGAGGACGGTTTAGTTTAAGGCGGCAAGCAGATGTGATTCCTACAGGCCCAAGCTGTAGAAGAATCCCTCCAGCATGTTTGATAGGAGAGTCTGTCTGGATGCTGGTTTGTAGTGAATACTTTAGAAAGAGGGTACAGACTCATGGTCCAGTTAATACAGATGACCAGTTGATGCAGGGTGCATAATGAACAGACTAAAGAGAAAAAAATAGGATATTATCTTTGAATAATGACATGACGCAGGAGGAAGTTGTCTACCTCACATCAGATCATTTGCATGATGTAGTTGTTCCGAACAGTTATTGCAAATAACCAATTTATCATAAGAGATGGTTTTTATGAGTTTTGGCTGCTATCATAAGAGATGGTTATTATGAGTTTCGCGCAATTCACAGTTGTCTAGAATAAATTTGGGCTTAAATAAAATAGTGTATTCCTAGTTTTAAGAATCCATGTAATTTAATTGATTATGAGTATAAAAGTAACATAAGCATAATTTTCAATAAACATTTTTTACTTATCTATAATATATTCTCCTATGGAAAAGCAAATTAGTAAACCATCTTATTAGTGAAAAAGAAATAGATAGTTACTATTTTTATTCTTATGACCCATTGTAAATTCATTATAGTCAGATATTAACACTGGCACATCAAATAAAATGTTATTAAACTATAGAATATAAAGCACTTTCCCAATAAGACAAATTAAACTATAATCAATTATTCTTCCTTTATGGTTTATGACAATAGTAACCATTGACTATCGGTCAGTGGAGATCTTATACTCTGTCTTAGAGCCAGCCTGCCTGCATGTGATGAAACACCATGTTTCATTTCTGCTTCTTCTCATTGGTGGTCTTGGGAATTTTTACTGTGTGTGGTATCATATTATGTACTATCTACCTCTGTAGTTAGTGAAGAAGAGAAGGTGTGTGTAAACCACACACTGAGGACAACAGCTTCTCACTAAAGAGGTATATGCAGGAGAGTTTGCCCCAAAGTTGGGTAGCTGGGAAGCTAGAGATTTACATAACCACTGCCCCAGAGTCCTGAGCATCTCTTACTCTGCCTCTCCAGAAAGGAAAGTTGCCAAGTTGCTAGGGAGGAACACAGGAGGAAGAGGAGCAACTGGAGGAGGAGGAGGAAGGATTAAGAAACATTATCCATTGTTGCATCATCAATGCTTTACAATTTAAAACTATCCTCTGGACAATACCTTAAGTTGGAAGTTGAGGTTAGTGATAGTTTATAAATTGTGACATTTTTATACTTTACACATTTGTTAGTGCTTCCCATCCAAGATGGGTTCTTTTTGGTAGTATAACTTTTCAAGTTTTGGATTTGGGAATTTGATTGAGATAGATAATATTTTGATGTATCTTAATTGCCACCATTTTCCAAGTATTAGAGCTGTACCTAGAAAAGAAAGGCGTGGCCAAAATCTCTCTAATGTGGTCTTATCTTTATGCCTCTGTTTCTCTTTATCGACATTTTTGCAAACATCTTAAAGTAGATATTATGAGAAAATGCCTAACTCAATGACAAGCACAGCTGTTGAAAGACAAATAATTAAGCTTTTAGGACACATTTAATTGTTTTAGATGAATAAACATCTA